>NC_060158.1:19956550-19987562 GCF_021292245.1 Micropterus dolomieu | reverse complement strand
AAGGGTCAATTCTCTTGGCAGGAACTAGAAATAGGCAACACACACAGCTCTTGGTTATATTACAGTGAATTTATTCTCTAACTAAAGGTGATAAAAAGATGGTTGGATACAGGGAACATAAACATTTGCTGAACAATGAGCCTGGAGGTTCGGTTGTGGGAAGCATTTGACTCATACGGCATAGAAGAGCTACTGAAAGTAAACTAATGCTATGATTTTAGGAGTTAAAATGGACATCTGATCACAGAACGTGTGTTAAGTCTTACTGCTTGTCGACAGCCTGCTTTTGGCCTGTTGCACGGGTCCCACGCTAGCTGCTGATCCTGGCTTTTTACTAGGGATTCTCCAGGGTTTTCCGTGTCTGATTGAAACGCCTCCTCCATCTGGCAATTCGGCTGTTTGCAGGTTTCCTTCGTTGTAGCTGGCGAGACCACGTGGCTTGGTCTGACCTCGGTGAAGTTGGCTCGACGAAAAGGCTTAAAATGGAACTTGGTCGTTCCTGAATTAGTCCAGTGTAACTTAACGGACTGATAACTTTAACAAACAAAAGAAATCGATGTCGTGGCACTTCAGGTGTGTAGCTTCAGGCGAACAAAGGGCCGGTTTGTTTCGCTGGCCGAGTCTGGGCGTTGCCTGGCGAGGCACGCTGCGCGTGCCGAAGCGTCCAGAGGGCCGAGCAGGGTGGAAGAGCCAACAGCGAAGAGAAGAGAGCGAGCGAGGTCGCGTGTCGCTCTTTTGTTGCCTGGGGCGTGGTTCCCCAGGGGGCGTCTCAGGTTTCCCAAGGGACTGCCTTTCTAAACTTAATGTCTAAAGAAAAGAAATCTATTTGCACGTATTATAATCAAATATTTTCCACAATCGAACCTCAATGGTTGAACGGTTGTACTGTTCTAGGCATTTGGTAACAGGAAACAATTGTCACATTATTGGTCAGGATACTTATACATTTAACGGCATTTCCGATGAGGGCATGTAATACTTATTTCGTCCACTTGGGGGAGCTCAGGTTACATGAGGAAAGCTTGGATTAAATCAAAGATCGTCTCTCCTTAGGAACCGGGGATATTGTTGATTCATCCTTAAATTCAAGCTGGCGATTAAGAGTATAGTAAAACATTTCTTTGTCATCATTTCTAAAGGAAATTTGTAGGAAAGTATTATGAACAAGCATTGATTACATTTGATGAAGGAGTGTCTTGCTGAAAATAAAAACACTGCACAAGTAACTTTCTTTTCAGCACTGATATCAACAACAGATAGCAACAACAGTTAACATAACTACTCAAATAGAGGCAAACATATTCAGGTAACTAAAGATTTAATTAAATGCTTTGAGTCTTTGGAGACTGCAGTCCTTTTACATGGAAAGTTCAGTGTCTGGACCATGTCACACTTGGTGACACAAGGGTTTTCCTTTTTGATGTGGTAATAAAACAAAGAATAAGGTTAGTTGCCACGGAAACGTGTGTGTGGGGGTCCAGTTTTGATAGGCTGTTTAGGGAAATGCCAATGGCTGGTTCGTGTCCCTTTGTCAGTTTAACAGTCAGGCCCCGCGTTATCAGCTTCGGAATCAAAAAGGTGCCAGTTTTATGGTCGGGCTAGCACTTAGAGAAAGCAACTTTGACCCCTCCCCTTCTTCTCTGGGGAGGAGAAAGGAATTTAGGGTAGCTCCAAATTTATTCAATGTAAAATGCACAAATCCACACCGTTGTTCACTACAAGTGTGAGTGGAGGGTTGGAGCTTGGGACCAAGGGTAAGATCAGATTCAGCTGGTGTCCCACTACAGCAAACAGCGATTGTGGCTATGGGAAGGACGCCAGATAAACAGCTGGTCAGCAAATGTAAATGAGAGGTACTGTTGCCTCTATAGTGAGACAGCCACAAATCCAAATGTGTTTTACAAATGAACTGATATACTATGAACTGAGAAAAGAAAATATTCAAATTCGCATAGTCCTTTCCTCTTCTTTTGTACATTGTTGCTTGGTGCAAATACAACTATGATAAAGCTATTTACAGTAGGTCAGCAACTTAGGTTCAGTAGTACTGGCATTAGTAATAGAGTAATATTGGAAATAGAGTGGTGTTGTCTTCCGGAGTGGATCATAAATTAACCTTTGAAAAATACACTGCATCTGCTTTTGATCTGCAAAAGGTATAGTGAAGACATACAATCTCATGTCCATTTAAATTTCAAAATGAGAAAATGTAATATCATCAAGTTTGGTTTGCATTGGAACATCCTCATTTTAAATTACAACTTGCATAGATGGATGGATGCATGGGTAGAGGTGTGTATGTAAGTAGAAGTATGTATATGTATGTATGTTTGTTTGTATCTGCCTTGGAAAAAACATTTTTTTTAATGTGTTTTTGTGTCAGAGGATTTCTATCTTCTTTTTAATTTCACATTTATTTTTTATTCTTTTTGAATTCTTAGTTTCCATTTTACTACAGGATAGAGAGACAGCAAACTAGTTATAACTTGTATATTTCTTTGTATCCTTGTCTGCCTGTGATACAGTGTTTTTTTTTACAGAATTAATATATTATATTATATTATATAGAAGCTGGTCACAGTTTAATATCTTACTGGACCTATGCATTTCATTCAGCTATTCCCAATTGCTTTGCTCATGTCACTATGCACAGTAACTAAATTTGCATACTCAACAAACAAACACATTGACTAATACATATTTTGGCCTGTTTTAGCTAATTGGACCCAAATAAAGAATAAAAAAAACATAGATTACGTGGACTATGTCATTTCCATCTTGTACTAATGATCAGTGTTATTACCAAATAGCCATTATAAGCCATTAACGTACTAACTTTACATGATTTCCTATGTTGGCAAATAGGCTGCACATGTAAGTGTTATCAGCAGTCTAAAACAAAGTGTAGTTATGCAACCTGGTAATGAATGGAGAATTGTTCGTGACTTAGCTAATTGTTACTGACCTTCGTTTGAAAATTTGTCAGCTAGGTATATGAAATGTTCATAATTAGCCTGCTAGCGTGCTGGCCTGCTACCACTGCAGGAAAACCACATCTTCTCAATAATTGTACTTAATATTGTACTTAACTTCAAGACTATAGAGTGGCAACCATAGGTGGCAATGAACCTAAATGTCACCGTTTTTAACTGTGTGTTATTCATAGACTGTTTAAGGTTTTAACAGACCTGAAATCGCCTGAAATCACATTTTAGGAGGCCAGAAAGACTGGACAGCAGAGCGTACAGGTGTCGTGCCAGAAAGTGATTGCTGAAAACTGAATGCCGTCGGCGGGAGCGCGCGCAGCATGTTAAAGCTGTATCGCCCAGTGTGAAAACGAATAGCCTATAATTAACATGACTTACTGCTGTTATATATAAAATAAAGACAAGATCTCTTTTGCAATTATCCTCACGACTCTACATTATTTAACGTTAACTTGCTGTGTACCAACCAATCCAGTCCTTTTTATCTGTTGAAATACCTTTAAATGGCCAAAAACACACACAAAATGTATTATTTTACTTGCCAGAAAGTAATAGCAGCATACGTTTTGTCGGCGCTGTGGCCCTGGTTTACCCCAGTCTGGACTTTTAGGATCATTTTTTTTTAAAGGTGCAGTCTGATTTTAGTCAAACACGAGAATGAGATTAAGAAACTTTTCCTCCTGAGCTTGTGACCTTCCTGTTTACAATTATGGAAATTATAGTGTTTAGCCGAGTGACAGACATAAGACAATGATCCTGGCAGTCATGAGTTGGCGGAAACATTAGCCAGGCATTCTGCATAGCTCTAGTCGTGGGGAATGGATAATGCTTCTGACCAAGGATCAGATGATTGTAGGGTCGACTTCTGACTAGCATGACATTTTCTACAGTGATCTGCTAAATGTTAAAGTAACATTTAATATCAATGAATTCCATCCTATCTGGTTAGAATTTATTATTTTTTTTTAACTCCACTTGTGCCCTGTACATAGCTACCAGAGCTGTACACTGACAGCTAACCAAAAATGACTCAGTCATTCATTCATTCATGTATTTTACTAATAATTACAGTTCTTTCACTTATAATTATCTTATAATTATAGCCTATCGGTTTCAGCTCTAAATCAATTAGCATTTAATGTGTTTCCAAGTGTTAGATTAGCTCTCAAATTAAGATATCACATTTTAATTGTAATTCTGTGAGATAGAAATACTCAATCTGGTTACACAACTTGACTCACTAAACTGAACAGGAGTTTGACTTTTTAAAAGTCAAACTCCACTAAACTGAACAGGAGTTTGACTTTTAAAAAGTCAAACTCCTGTTCAGTTTAGTTTGTATGTTTGAATACCTTCAGTAAACATCAGTCATGTGGGTGACTGTAGAATTTAGTAGGGAGATAAGGACACGTTTGTGCCAATGCCCAGCGACTACTGAAATGTTCCTGGCACACTTTTGATCAAAACAATTTAATATAACAACTGCTGTCCGTCAGCATCTAGTCAATGTATTTAGTACACAAAGGGTTAACAGCTCTCTACTACAAGTCCAATGCATTTTTTTAAGTTTTGAAAGATTATGTCCTCCCTCCTCACATGTCTTACAGCGGTTTGGTCCGTTGCATACCTTTTTCAAGTGAAATATCACAAACCACCTGACACACAATGGGCCCTAAAGGCCCCGGGGCCTTAGGGCAGTTGCCCGTTTTACTCAGGTGGTAATCCAGTGTCAGTAGCACAGCTGTTTTTCTTTGGAAACCAAAAAACGATTAAAGAAACAAACTACTACAGAAAATGTAAGCTGCTAAGCAATCAGAAGAGAGGTGGATACACTTATTTAGTTCAGAGCTTGATAAAATAGATAGGATATGCTATTTTTGAATGTGTTTTTCAGTTTCTGTAGGCTATTTTGTGAAACTCAACTTGAAACTTTCTTGAGAAAAGTCATCCATCACATTTATGTTGAAGTTACATAATTGTTGCTCTGTGCATCACCACACTAAAGTAAAATCTTTACTGTAATGTAACATCATTTTCTGCCCAGCCTCTTAGTGCCACTCTAGCTTAAATAATCCAGGCGTCACCCACTCTGGCCTCAAATACAGTAGCCCCTATATACATTCACTGCACTGACAGCATTTACTCACAACAGTGTGTTATTACTGTCAGTGTTAGAGGAACGTGGACACTGATCCTACTATGAACACATAAACATCTGCAGCATAGAAACCAAGGTCCACAACCTTGCAGATGAAATATGTGCCACTCAAGTCACCCAAAGGCATAAATCACAGGCTGGATCAATGCCCTGTTTCCCATAGGCGACCCATGGGGCCACAACACAATCAATTCTTGTTCTCTGCTGTAACAGAAATATAAGGAGGGCCGTCTGTACTGAGCTCGGCACGGAATCCGAATCAGCTCATTAGCATTCCGACGAGAGAGGGGATTCAAGCGGTGGTAAAGCCATCTGTTGCTGTCATCAGCTGATGTAGAGACAACAATAGCTGTGTACTTGCAATGAACACAATTCACATTTAGGTACTGTATGACATAGGTCTACTACTCTGAAGCCAGCCAGAGGATGACTTTCAACAGCTGCAGGCAGAAGTCATAATTCAAAGAATTGATCCGCTCCAACATAGGCCTACAAACATACAGGGCTACACACAGTCTAAAAAGGGTATTAACGCGCCAGACAACCCTTATGGAAATGTTTACGGAATGTATTAGAGCACCATATACAGTGTGCCTGCTCCATGTTGCTGGAGTCAGGTCACAGTCAATTGAATTACAGTTCACATCGCGGACATGTGACTTGTGGTTTGTGTAAGCTATGATTTCACAGGAGGTGGGGCGGGGGGCAGGTTGGGGGTTCAAAGAGGAGGAATGTGCACAGTAGCTACATGACAGGTGTGTATATGTGCGTGTTTGTGTGTGTGTGTCTCATTTCTCACAATCCAGCCTCCCTCTTGGGAGTCCTGAAACAGCCACCAGCAGGGTAGGAGGAGGAAATGACTGAAATTATATTCTTCGCTATTAAACACAATGAGGGAAATGTAATAATTTCTTTAATATAATATAATTGCGTCTTGCACCATGACCTTCTACAGGTCTTAATGTACTCCGGAGTGATTAAATGTTCCCAGTAAAAAACATTCTGTGTCTGACTATGTATGAGTGTGCAGTGCAGGCATCCACAGAATTACTCGTCATCATCTTTAATATAGCTCTGAGCCACTCTGTGCAGCTCATGCATACATTACATAAACACAGGCAGGCTGGCAATGTGATGCCGCAGCAGTTAGCGATTCAATCTGCTTATTTGCTGGGAAATAAGTACTCAGAAATGCCCATCTTTTTTTTAGTTAGATGTATTTAAGAGTCACCAGATAGCAAATGAAACAAGTGTCACCGAAATGAGTGTGCAAGTGCCTTTTCACGAGACAGTGTCTTTTTCAACCGTTCATTAATCTGTTCAATTATTTATGTATTATCTGCTAGCAGGGGGTGGGGTGGGAGGTTAATGCTTGACAGCCTGAGATGTAGGAGAGAAAAGAACTACTGTATGTCACACACTGTTGCTTGCAGTTTAAGCTGTGTTGCCATTTATAGATATGCATTAAATTGTATGGCTGCGAGATATTGACTTGGGACAATTTCACACACACACACACACACACACACACACACAAACACACAGGAGGCAGCTACAGCTCAGTTTCACCTCTTGCCAATATCACAAACTCTCTGTCAGCTGAAAATATGCCCCAGTCAGCAGAGCCACAGCCCCTTACAGCAGCAGAATAGCTTATTGCTGTCTCTTTGTCGCTGTATTCCTCTTCTTCTTGTCCCGCCGGGTGCTCAACACCTAATGAATACGTATTGAATAGCTTACTCACTCATTGTCACCCATGCACTACCACACTGTCCTCTCTTTTAGTGGATGTAGGCCTACAAGCTGCTGTGGATGGTTGTAGACTAATGGGCCTGGCTTCAGTTGTTTCAATACTGCAGGGAGCATAATATCCGGCCTGTGGCAATAAACTACCTCTTCTTTTTAAGTTATTACCAAGTTCCACATATATTTACACTTGACTTGTTTCGCTTAGTGCTTCACTAAAATGTTAGAAGGCTGATGGGCTTTTCTTGTTTGTATTCTGGCACTCTCTCCTGGTTGAGTTGTGCAATTACAGCTTTTATAAAAAGTAAGATTACAAGTCAGTCACAGGAAATTCTATTATTCTTGAAGGAAGTATTAAATGAAACACATTTATATGTAAGAAGAAGACACTATATGACAAAAGCTATAATTGAAAAATACGTGTATTGTAAAGCTGTACATAAAGCATACTTTGCATATACACAAAAATCTTACAAGAAACCAAGGTGAGTCTCCCACTGAGTATGGATCTGGAGTATTTGAACAATAGCCATATATTAAAACTGAGAATAATTACTTTTGTTTAAACATAAGCACTAGGCAGAAGAAAATCTTTACTTTGTAAACATTATCTCTTATTTAAAAAAGAATCTTGTGGACTGTTCCCACAGCATCATACCACCAGCATATCAGCTGGGGGAGGCTTTAAAGGAACCTGGCCTAGAGTGAACCTCTTAGCTTTGAACTGATTCAGTTCCTCTGGAGTCAGTTTACTCTCAGGTGAAAACAGACTGTTGGATGTCCCGCCGGCTCCTGCTGCAGGTTGAGCAGCGGTTGTCCCAAACCCTCCAGTTGTCTGTCCAAAACTACTGCTGCTTCCTGCTGTAGCAGGTGCTTGAGTCCCGAAACTGCTCCCAAATCCTCCTCCAGTGTTTGCTGTCGAAGAGAAACTGAACCCAGAGGCAAGGCCAAATCCTGAAGTGGCCGCTGGTGTGTTGGTGGCCGGAGCGGCAAAGGAAAAAGAAGCAGCCGAAAGAGCAGAGGATGCTGCAGAGGAGGACCCAAACCCAGAGGGAGGTTGTGTAGGAGCTGCTGAGGCACTGCCAAAACCTGCGGAGGATGATGGTGCCAGCGCTGAGGAGCCAAATCCACCACTTGGAGCAGCAAAGCTGAAAGTGCCAGCCTGGGCCGGTGCTGGAGCCCCAAAGCCTACATGGTCAAAAAGATTTCCTGATCAGCATTTTCAGATGCACTGATAAAAGTGTTCAGATTCATTCATGTGCTTGGGCTGAACTCAAACACTAAAATAATTTGTTCACACACTGTATTCATGAGACACAAGGAATACATTTAAAGCAACTGGTTTTGCTTGCAGAGTCAGATGATGCAGTGTGTCCCATTAATTACCTTTCACAGCCCACTTTTTTTTTCTTAAGGTTTGAGTGTAATGTGAAAAACTAAAATCTATGTTGTTCAATAATTATTGTAATAATTATAATAATAATAGCCAAAATTTATGTGAAAATGCATTGTTTTTAGTAACATAACATATGTTTTTTTTTAGAGAGGAGCACCCCCACCACAGTGTCACAAAATCCTGTGGGAAACAATCGGTGATGCATTGTCCATTAAATATGACGTTACAGTCAGCAGCAGTGTTGAGCAAGTTACTCAGAAATTTTAATATTTTACAAGTTACTCCTTAAAAAAGGTTATAATACGACTTTACTTATTACTGGGTGATAAAAGCATCTAGTTCCGTTAATATATTACTTTCGGTGGGGTGGGGGTGGGGTCACTAATCTGGACAACCCAGCTATATCCAACTTTGGACAGGTTTGTGCAGCGTTGTTCATGAGAGAGGGAGAGAGAGAGAGAGAGAGAGAGGAGATGCTGAATGCATATATGCTGCGCAATACAGCTTCTCAATCAAATACGATTTTAAATACGCCTAGTAAAAAAATATAAAATCAATATGTGCTGGTCAGCGTTGATAATTATCCCATACACTCATTAATTTGTGGGCCACCACAAATAAAATAATATGGGAAATAATATGGGAAACACTTCACTGCCACCCCACTTCTCCGCCCAAACAAAGCAGTCTGTCCCGACTTTATTAACTAATATCATGTTCATAACAGCAGAAAGGAGTGTGTTTTTTTACAAAACATACAGGCTAACATTTCTTAACGTCAGTAACACATTACTCTTCACACTGGTCTGCAGCTGGCCATCTTATCTTAGCACAAACACTGCAATTGGGGCAACAGCTAGCTCTGTCAAAAGGTAACAAAATCAACCTACTGGCAGACCTAAAGCTCACTAATTAACACACTGTATCTTGTTTTTTTAAATGTTTTTTCAAAAGCCAAAGAGCCAAATGCCAAAGACCAGCACTTTCTTATTTTAGAGAGGTTATTTGCTATTTTTTGGCTGGGAGCAGTCACTTCCTTAGGCCCTTTGCAAGAAAGCAAAGCATTTCCAAAAGTGTTGAACTATTTTTGTTACACTGTTACTGTTATGATGAAGCAATACTTAATCTCCACCTTTGCTTTCAAAGCTGGATGCAGAGGAACCAAATCCAGTCGCTGTCGCTGAACCAAAGTCACTTGAAGGTGCCTGAGGGGCTGGGCTGTTTAACTCTGTGAGCTGCAAGGAAAGTAAATATTGCAAATATCAAAAGTTGTTCACTGTATTTAAACAAAAAGTCCTATAAAAAATAACTGTGTGTGGGTCTGTGTGTCTCACCACAGCTGCACGGGTGGCTGGACTCATAACCTTCAATTCCTGGACTCTGCTTCTCCACTGGTTGAGCAACTGATTGATGCCATTAATCTGAACATGTGAAACAGAAGTTCCTTAGGCGAGAGGTTCTCAAAGTGGGGTTATTTTCACTATTATTCCATCCACAAGTAACACAGTAGCAGAACATATTTTGGTCATGGGTTTCATATACTTTCTGCAATGAAACATCTAAAAGCCAAATTCCTGTCAGATGGGCGATCCTGGGACAAAATCTTATCAAATGTGTCAGTGTAATTTGTGTCAGTTTAGGGGTCCTTGACATGAAAAGGTTTGAGAACCAGTGCCTTAGACTGCTACACATTTTAAATGTTTAAAAAAGATGGTGTGACAAATACATTGAGATTTTGCCTAATAATCTCAAAGGAATCCTTACATCCATGCCGAAGACAAAGAGTCATGAAATGAAGTCTCTTCAGAAATGTACTTTCTTGTTGGCCTGAAAACAAACATTAGGAATGCCATTAATGAGGGGAACTTACATAGCTCTGCAGATCGCCTGAAGCTTTTGTGGAGTAATACTCCAGCCTGAGCTCTTCTGGAGAGAGATCAGTGAAACCTATAGATGAGAAATAAACATGTTCAGGTCTAGTGTCTTGGTGATTGGTGTAATAAACCCATTGTTTACAACCACTAGTGCTGTGACCACAAATAAGAACAGAAATTGTGTGATCAAATGTATTTTTGATACACACCAGATAAAGATGTCTTTAAGCTGGAGTAACAGGAGAAGCCCCACATCCCTGAACTCTCCCAACTGTCCATGTCCATCTGAATGATCTCCCTGGGTGACCATGAGACAGACATTGATTATTGTATTATTATTATTATTATTATTATGACGTTTATACCCCCCCCCCCCCGTCAATTATACACAGTAGCAACAAGTTAACCATACAGTGGTCTATGATACTAAATCTTTATATCAAAACATTATTATTATCAAACATTTTATTCTCTAGACAAAAAAGTATAGACTGAAACTTAAGCTGGGTCCACACATTTTAATGCTGCACAACTTAAAAAAAAAAACAAGCAGACTCACAGTTTTTTGTCGTCGTCGTCATCACCAGCTGCGACCTGCTGCCCTCCTCCTCTTCCTCCCCTGTCAAAGGTGCTGGGAGTACCAAGCGCTGAGAATCTGTTTTGAGAGGAGAAGCTGAATGCGGTGCCCTTCGCGTTATCTCTTCTCCCGCCACCTCCTCGGCCCCAGTCATTCTCTTCGCGGCCCCAGTCAGCTCCTCCTCCACTGCCACCTCCTCCTCCTCCTCGACCCCAGTCAGCTCCTCCTCCACTGCCACCTCCTCCTCCTCCTCGACCCCAGTCAGCTCCTCCTCCACTGCCACCTCCTTCTCCTCCTCGACCCCGTCAGCTCCTCCTCCACCTCCTCCTCCTCCTCGACCCCAGTCAGCTCCTCCTCCACCGCCCCCTCCTCCTCCTCCTCGACCCCAGTCAGCTCCTCCTCCTCCGCCACCTCCTCCTCCTCGACCCCAGTCATCACTTCCACGAGAGGAGAATGATGAAGGCTGGATATACCCTCCTTTTTGCTGGGAAGGATTCACCCAAACTCGATTTCCAAACCCTAAATACCAACATGCACACCAAAACCAGTCAATGTTGAGGGAAAAATCACTCTTTTTGTCCATATTATAATTCTACTAAAAACCCGTCTGTCTACTCTGTTTGTACAACACCTATAGCATGGCTGTCTGTCCTGAATGAGAGCCCCCTCCTCTGTGTTTCCCTCATTTCTTTGTATTTAGACTCTAAAGACAGACAATGCCATATGTTGGACAAATTGCAAAGCCTTTTAGGATAAATGTGTGGTTTAACTTTGACTTGATCTACAGTCCCTCACAGTGTAGTGCTTACCAGACATTATATTTGTCAGTAGAATAAAAGTGAGCATTGTTTTCTTCTAGTAATGTTCTATTCTCATTGTGTTTAGCTGTCCTGTAATACTTATTTATCTTTGACTTTCGGTGACCCATTTATTGCATTAATTTGCAGTCAGGGCCCCTGAGTCTCTGGAACAGCCTGCCCGATGAAATCAGGACGGCTGAGTCAGTGAACTCTTTTAAGTCCCTTCTTAAAACATACTTTTAGCCCTGCAACAAACCCTGCCTTCATGAAAGTTTTCATGCTCAGTTTATGTTGAAACTGTTTTACAGGGTTTATGAATCAAGTCTGCGGTCATTCTGGATGATGTTTGTCTGAGCTGCTGTTGAACTGAGAGATGTTTCTAAAGTTTTGACTGTATAACGCAAGGATACGTCATACTAGTTAACATGAACACGCCCCAATAACTCAACAACCTAACAAAAGTTAACATCCTACCGTTAGCTTACCGTTAATGCCAATGAATGAGAAACGAAAGCTAATTCTGCCTGCCAACCAGCTAACGCTACACAAATACTTCGAAGAGTTAGCTAACGCTTTATTTATTTACGTTACCTCCACCTCCTCCTCTGGTCTGCTGCTGAGCAGGAGTGCGGCTGTAATTGTTGTTGTATCCTCCACCTCCACCTCTGCTTCCTCCCCTCGGGTGCTCATTCCAACATTTATCGCCGTAACGACAACGGCCCTGAAGAAAAAAGTTGCACACCGTCATTTCCCCGCGGCGTTCGTTGTGTTAAATGTTTCGACAAACGTTTCGTCTCTGAGCTCCCAAACCCAAACAGCACTCGGCAATGTTTTCGTGCGACTCGCGAAGAGGCACGAGCCGGTGTCGCAGGAAATTTGCGTCATCTGCTCTTCTTCTTCTTCTTCTTCTGCTTCTTCTTCTTGTTTCCGGCAGGCTAGACGCATCTGTGGCGTATTGCTGCCCTCCTCTGTTCGTTATTCACATCTTAACGCTAATTGCCTATATCCTTTTGTATAAACCAGTTTTATGTAGGTACTCGATCACTTTCTTCATTTTGTTCCAACTATCTAAGTTAACTAGAGTGCGTATGCTAAATATAGTTTCTCCAATTGCTCCCAGGTCTCTAAACAATTTCCTCCTTTGGCGAGAGTATTTTCTACAATGAACTAATACATGCTTCCCTGTTTCCTTGTCTCCACATTCACATTTTCCATCAGGGTGTTTACCAATCAGAGCCAGCTCACAGTGCCCAAAGCTCAGTCTGGATAGAACTACTGCATCTCTTCTCTTACATCTAAAAGCACATCTTCCTTTCTCTACAGTTCTTTGTACTGAATGATATGTTCTCCCCTTTCTTTCGTTTTCCCATGATTTTTGCCACATTTCTTTCACTGACCTATTTATTACTTCTGTGTAATCCGGTAACCCATATTGTAAATTAATTTGAACTCTTTCCTCCAGCACCGCCTTTTTTGCCACCACATCTGCCTCCTCATTACCCTCCACACCCATGTGCGCCGGTACCCACACAAACCCCACCTCATACCCTGCTTTGTGAATTCTATACAACACCTGCGTAATTTCCACAAGTAAATCTTGTCTAGATTTCATTTTAGTATCTTTAATTGTAATCATAGTTGCTGCTGAGTCGCTACATATAACTGAATATTCCTGTTTATTATGTTCGACCCACTTTAAAGCCCATAGAACAGCTACCAACTCTGCTGTGAAGACCGACATATGATCTGGAATCCTACATCCTTTTTTATAACCTATTTCTGGAATGCTTACACCAAGAGCCACTTTACCGCTCTCAGGATCCTTTGACCCATCAGTATAGATTTGTAGGTGGCCTCCCCATATTTGACACATCTGGGCTTTTATCTCCTTCACTACAGCCTCTGACATATTTCTTTTGCTTGTTTCCATAAAATATAGGTCAACATTGGGATCAGGAATTAACCATGAAGGTATATCTGGACGACATATTGGTGGACATACATTTAAATTCATAATACCAATTTCCTCTGCCATAGATTTGGGTTTTTCTGTAAAGTTTGTTTTGATCCTTCCTGCCGTTCCCATGAACTCCCAATGTTGACTCAACAGGGTTTTTGTTGGTAGATTTCCATCCTGTCCTTTTAGTTTCATTATATACTTCAAACCAATTTTACGTCTTCTTATTTCTAATGGCATCTCCCCTGTTTCTATTAATAGTGCCGGAATTGGGGTTGTGCGAAACGCCCCACTGCACACTCTAAGGGCTTTTGCTTGGACTCTGTCAAGTTGGTTAATCACTGAAGGGGTTGCTGATCCATATACCACACAGCCATAATCCATAGTTGATCTTATCATTGCTCTGTATATCATCATCATAGATTCACCGTCAGCTCCCCAGTCGGCCCCAGCCACACACCTTAGGACATTAATTATTTTCCCACATTTCAAGGAAACCATCTCAATAAGCTTCTTCCATGTCATCCTTTCATCTAACCACATTCCTAAAAATGTGAAATGTTTTACTCTTTCAATAGTCCTATTATAAATCTGTAACATCTGTGTAGGCATTTTCTTCTTCCAAATATCATGCATTTCATTTTTTCTGTAGATATTTTAAAGCCCCAGTCATTAACCCATTCAGTTACTTTGTCCAATGCAGTTTGCGTTTGACCATAAATATAGGAGATGCTCCTCCCTCGCTTCCAAATGGCCCCATCATCTGCAAACAATGAGAACTTGAATTCTTTCCTCACTCTACTAAACATGCCATTGACTAGTATATTAAAGAGCACTGGACTTCCTGGGGTTCCATTCTCTATTTCAAGCTCATCTGATAATTCGCTTCCCACCCTCAGCTGAATTGTCCTGTCACATAAGAAGTTCTTAATCCAGTTAAACGTTCTTCCTGATTCCAGCGTCATGAAGTGCAATTAACAACCCCTCCTTCCAAAGCATATCATAGGCTTTTTCAATGTCCAGAAACACTGCTACAACTATTTCTTTATTTGCAATGGCTTTTGTAATGTCATTATCTAAATCTAATACAGCATCCATTGTTGATCGTCCTTGTCTGAATCCACTCTGATATTCCACAAAAATACCGCTTTTCTCCAGTTTGTCCACTAGTCTGTCTGTTATCATGCGCTCAATTATTTTACATAAAACAGAGGTTAATGCAATCGGTCTGTAATAACCAGGCTTATCTGGTGGTTTTCCAGGTTTCACAATTGGAGTGATTACAGCATGTTTCCACTCTTTAGGAAGACGTCCACTCTCCCATATACTATTAATTAGGGCAAGAGCTTCTTCTTCTATCGTTTCTCCACAATTCTTAAATAATTGATATCCCAGTCCATCCCTACCTGGTGAGGTATCTTTCCCCTGATTTATAGCTTTTTTTAATTCTACCATTGAGAAGAACACATTAATACTATCAGAATTATCACAGTTTATTTGTAATTTAGTCATATTATTTCTTGTTATTTGACATCTCCTCCTACTGTTTTGCATCATCTGCTCGCAACCTATCCCTGCCTATCAGCAGCAACAGCAACCTCACGTGGCAGGAGAGTTCATTTTCAGGTTTTCTTTCTAGACTTTTAGGTCACAGCTGGTTTGCGTTAGAGAACACGCGCTTGACATTATTCAGCATGTCCTCCACTGGCCTCAATGTTTTCACGAAGAGGAGTGTTGTTTCATCAGATGATATACTTTTCAGAATCAGAATCAGAATCAGCTTTATTGCCAGGTATGCGTACACATACGAGGAATTTGACTCAGGATTGTACATTGCTCACAATGTGCTTACTCATACAAAAATACCATAACACAATAATAAAATAATAGTAAAATAAAATGAGACAGAAACTACAGTATAGACAACACTAATATACACACTATGAACAAAACAATATAGACATATTGACAAATAGTGCAGTGATCAGAGTGCAAAGGATGTAAGAGTAAACTATTATTCTCATTATGTACATGTTGAAGGTGGATATGATATACAGGTACACATACACATACATGTACACATGTACACAGTGTGATGGAGCATAGTGCAAAGGATGCTGGAAAAAATAAAAAAAGACCTATGACCTTGTGACCTGAGGTAGGTGTATTGGTATACAGTATATACAATATGACACAGTTTGAACAGCACTGAAATGGAGAATGTGTCAAAGGTCGTAATTCCACCGCAGATATGTGACATGTATCTGCTTCATAGGCTGGAAGGGTATGTTTTAATATAGTCTGCATTGGGTTAACCCAGTAACATTTCTGTGGTGTTTTTTATAATAACATATTTTACATACGTTACACATTTTGTAAGTCAGAAAATAGTACTACTAACATGTACTTTGAGTTTAATTGCAGGGACTGCACAACCACACCGTTGTTTGCTATTATTCTGTCTGATTAGACTTGATTAGGTCTCCAAACTCTACACTCACATTTGCCAGTGTGTTCTGTGTTTTCATTCATTTGTTGTCATTGAATGAAACACATCTTTAATAAGAATATGTATCATCTGACAGTCATTTGAAATAAAAATAATCTCCAAACTAGATTTTTTTGACACTGGGCCAAATGCTAATAATGCAGATGACATTGTAATTAAGTGGTTCACATTTGTAACATTTCTAACAAAGTTCGAAAGTATTCACATTTTTCTCAACTCCAATTGACAGACTAAACTTGGGGGGCATCGGGGCTCTGGGATAGTTGACCTCTTTGCCGGATGGCAATCCAGCCTTGCTTGCTGAGAGTACCAAATGAACAGGTACCTTTGTGCATAAAGTCGTCCAATCCAAACAGGTGCAGCAAATGGATTCGGAGAGCTGAATTTTTCATGGTCTGTGAGCACACGGCTGCACTGAAAAAAGGTCTTTTCACTCATAAGTGAAAATACCTGCATGTGTGTACAATGTAGAGCATAAAGCATACACACCCTTGTGCAGAGGTCTGGTAAGCATACAAAACTCTGTCTAAACAATTGTGTGACTTGTCCTTCTTCTTAATCCTTCTGACAGCCATTGTTCATTACTAATTGTATCCAACATCACATATGCGTGATCATGAATAGTTTGATAATATCAGACAAATGTTGTTTGGGATCTTTGTCGTAAAAACATAAATCTTAAAGGTATCTACGATTTTCAATAAAAAATCAACTAAATTCAAATTTGTTTTTAGTGTATTGTTTCAAAACAGATAACCTCTGTGAAGTAGCAATTTCCAATAAAAAATTCCAAGAACGACAAATACAAATTACAACTTCAGCATCTTTGAGAGATACTGTTCATGCAATATAAAAAAGCTTTATTCGCCATTTCTGCAAGATAAAATGACGCATTGATATTGCCATGACACAGACTAAAAGCTTTTTCAAAATGTATTAATAGAGTGTAAAGTAAAACATATTTTTCTCCAAACAATAAATTCAAATGTTAACTGACAAAAAGGAACATGTAGTGCCATGGCAAAGGCAGCTTCATAAAACTTCATAGGTAATGTAGAAATACACAAAATCCTCATATTATAACATCATTACTGCACTCAGGGCTGGACTGGGACAAAAAATCAGCCCTGGCATTTTTGGCCCAGGCGGCCCACCAAAATCGGTCGGACACCCCTCACCAATACACCATCCTTCCATTTAAGGGCTCAGATTAGGGGTGTGACAAAACACTTAGCCCATGAGACATAACATTGCACACGATTGGGGCCGTGACAACAAGACAAGAATAGCTTATATTTTTATAGGCCTACTATTTAGAAGAAAAAAAAAATTATTGAAGAAATATTTGATAGGGAGGTCTGGGGATCTTCTACCAGAAGATTTTGAGCATGAAACATTTAATTTCCTGCATTCTGGAGACATTTTCTGCACCAGGGAAGAATCCAGGCGCCAGGTGACAATTCAGAATATAAAAATACAATAGAATGCAGTAATCAGTAGCTTATTGTTTTTAGCTAAAGTTACTTTTTTGGACAACACAGTTTCCTTCTATATTTACATCGCAATGCGGGCTTATTGTGCAAATAAACCTTTTTCATAGCATTTTATTTGTTGATTAACATTTCTTGGTGCAAGCTATTTTTAAGAATATTTTTTAAAAAAATGCTTCCAAAAAGTCATGGCTACAGGTCCCCAGTGTAAATGACCCTCCCTCCCTGCTCCAGGTTGACCTACTCCATGCTTACCGCTTTACCTCCACTCTCCTGCTGCTTTCTCCCTCAGTCCTGTCACTTTGTCACCTGCTAACACACATCTCCTCCTCTGCCTGACAGTGGCTACAGCCCTCCTTTAGTCCTTCAAGTGCCTGTACCTGCTCTATGTCAGGTAAACATATCGGTTATTTTTGCGCATTTGGCTGCATCCGTCTGAAGATTTTTTTTTTTGTTGGGGGGGTAAAGCAAGAAACAGAGAGCAGAGTAAGAGATGTGATTGGCCTGGCCCAGTGTCAGTATAGAAAATTACCCAATGGGCTGTTGTCCATGCTTTATGGGCTGGTCGTTGGCCCATTTTTTAAAAACAGTTAGGCCACATTTGTGCTTATTTTTTTAGGAAGCACATAACTTAAAGGCATTGCAGGATATAAATACATAATTTACGTTACATCGGCCCCAAAGATGCGTCGTCTCACCGGGCATTTGCCCTGTATGCCAGATTACCGGTCCATCCCTGACTGCACTTTTTTTGTATTGAATGCAATTATTTCAGGGAATGTTAAATATAGCCTGCAGTTTTCTTGATAAATAAAAGACTCTAATAGCAAATGTTTTTGATTAGGAGCAGTAGCAGCAATGAAATGCAACCTCATTTAAAATAAAAATCCTACCAATAATAGGCATGCGACACAGTTTTTAGCATACCACAATAATGTTTACATTTGGTGTGTCATTGGCATGCATCAAATATCCCATTTTTTGTTATATAAAAAAACTAAATCTGTAAACATTACTTGAGCTAAGAAATCAGAAATCTGTTTTCTTAGATCAAACACTATCCATTTTCAGTTGATCCAGTCACTGAACATCCTCAACTCACTGATGAACAGGACACATTTTCCTTGTAAGCGTGTAAATAAAAATAATGAAACTGGACTCCTACAAAACAATATTAATTTGTAGGATATATTATGTAAGGTGCATGATCAAGGGTAATGGTTTAAAAGCTATAAAAAAGTGAAACATGCTACTATGAAACATGTCAGAGCTGCACCAAAGTATGAGAATTCATCACTTTTCATTGTCTTTTTCATATCATTCAAATATATTTAGTGCTTGTTGAGTAACAAAAATATATGTCAGAAAAACAATATAACTATCAATAAAGCACATATATATGATAGTCTAACAAAAAATAAACAATGTGAACTAATCAATAATAATAATATAAAGATTTTATGCTATAAACTACAGAAAACTTAGTGCCAATAAACTTTACAATAAAGAAAGGAATGGAATATGATCCATGAAAAAGGAAAAAGTGTATATGCAAACAACACTACTACTTTAGTCCTTTGCACAGCAAGGACAGTCCTTGTATGCTGAGACGGAGGACCAGTGGGAGAATTCTGTCTTCATTTCCAGTCTCCGTCCACAGCCTGTCTGTGTCTCTCCTCAGCGTCACATTGGTGGAGCTGAGCAGCTGCTCTGCCAGCTGAAAGGCTTGGTTCTCCTGCAGCAGGACTGGAAGACACTGGATGGAGAGAGGCTCACTGGTCCCCTTTAACCTGCACATCTAGTGAGAGAGAGAGAGAGAGAAAGACACACACACACACACACACACACATTACTCGATGAATTAATCTGTAGAGGTGCTTTGTTACCTATGGACAGAGCCAGGCTAGCTGTTTCCCCCTTTATGCTAAGCTAAGCTCATTGGCTGCTGGCTGTAGCTACATCTCTAGCATACAGAGATGAGAGTGGTATCGATGTTCTAATCTGACTTTCAGCAAGAAATTGAATAAGTGTATTTTCCAAAATGTCCCAAACGTTCCCAAATTATAATAAACTATTATTTTCTAACTGTATAACAGTCAACAGCGTAAAAAGATGCAGTGAACTAAACAAGTTAACTAACCAGTGTGTCGAAGGCCTCCAGAAAATCAGGACAGCTCTCACTCAAGAGGCTCAGAGTTTCATCAGGCAACTCTACAAAAACACCAGATGGAACACACAAGATTAAACTGCAGAAAACCATTGGTTGAGCACTACCTTGTTTTGCTCAAAACACTGCGGGAAAATGTTTATAGCCTCTCTCACCTTCTATGGCACTGACCAACAGGTGAGCTGCATTTAGGTGAGCAGGGACACCAAACTGGCTGCTCTCAGCAAGACTGTCTGTGTCCACTAGGTCCAGTGTGGCTGACACCGATGTCTTCAGACTCTCCGACAACTCCTCTTGCTTAGCCATATCGAGTGTTTCACCACTACACAAGCCCTCCAACTGTAATAGCGTGAGGTACAGAGTGGAGGGAAAGTGGAGGGAACAGAAAATGTAACAAAAAGAGCAATGGTAGTTCAAACTAGCATAGAAGACAGATCTTTGCCTCAATATATAGACTGTGTCCATTTGTGTATATTTACAGTACACAACTATCCACATGTCCACTGCAGATATGGGCCACAACATGTGGTGTGCTGGTGAAGGGGTCATGTCAATGTGTCACTCACCACATCCTGCAGACATGACAGAGCAGTTCTGTCCCTCAGAGTCTCTTGCAGTGTCTTGAACAAGGCACATCGAGTTGACTTGGGGAGCTCTGCCAGAGGAGAAAGGTCCATCTCCTGGGATCCTGTAAGACACAGAGAGATCCTGCATCAGATTTCAAACTGAAGTTAGAACAACATACAGAATTCAGCTGGTACTAGCCCCAGTCAGCCACCTTTGATATGATGAATGCAAACAAAAGTTTCTTTGTCAGTGTACACACAGTTGAGCTCTCAGCAGCGCCTTTGGTGTTATTTAAAAAGACAGCTGTTTTAATGAAAATGAGTGATGTACGTATGGCTATCACACAGAATAATGTATATTATATTACTGGATTGATTAAAAGCTTGATCGTCGTCAGAGTATAGCCAATGGGTTCAGAAATTGCATTTCTACCAATGCATTCGGTCTCTTTTGCTTTCTACGTGTACTGTTAAACAGCATGCAACCAAAGCCCACTCAAACGTGATCGGTCAATACTATTCGGACTACAAATGGAAACCAGAACGCTTCCGAAACCAAAATCATGACCCATGCCTACAGACTCTGCATTCACATGCGGCCAACTGTTTATAGAAATAATGTTGCAGCTGGTAGGTGGGGCTAATTTCAATTACTCTATATACTGCTGGGTAGCTTGTGAATTTCACAATCAATAAAGTTTTACCTTAACCTATAATCTTAACCTATCAAATACATCATCATCATTTATTTGTTGATTATATTTTAAATGTATCATTAATCTGAATCTACACAGCGACTAGTAACTAAAGTTATCATATAAAGGTTGTGGGGTAGAAGTATAAAGTAGAAAATGTAAATTCTTAAGTTAAGTCCCTCAGAGTTGTACTGTAGTACAGTACTTGAGTAAATGCACTTAGCTACTTCCTACCACTGCCAGTCAGCCCAAACATAGTCTTTTAGAGCAAAACCTATGCGTCTATGGATTTAACAGTTGAATCCACAATGCCACTTGCACGCATATGACTAGAAAAGGGAACCTACTACAGTTTTATCATTTCACAACTGTTTCACTTCCCCACAAAAACACAGATATTTGAATGAATGTGCACAAAACATTTTGCAGTGCACTCAAAGGTACTTTCTCTGGAAGCTTCTCTCTATTGTCCTTACCGTCCACCGTATTCAAGGAATCATGAGATGGCCAGGACATAACATCCGAGTCTGCTTCAATACCTCCTATAGTGCCAGGTCGCAGGCATATATCTAAAAATACAAACAACATCATAGATCAGTGGCCATGCAGTTGCTTCAAAAGTCCAAAACAGGTCATAACATGACAATTTTGGGCCTTTGAAGTAAACAAAATATCCAAGTTTGCAAAATAGCTTCGCTAGCATCTGAGCGCTTTACTTGTTTACTTATCCAAATGAATGGGATTCGTGCAACTTTAGGTTGTCCAGAGCAGTATTTATGGCATAGTTTAACACAGAGGAGGAAACGACCCGGAATAGAGAAGTTACATTGTGATTCACTCTTTCATTTTCCCCCCACATCAATCTCAGTTTGCCTCTCTGTAACAACACAAACACACACACATACATACAAACTCACTCACCGTAGTGTCCATTTTTTTTAATCTCCAGTTCCAGGATGCTGTATGCAATGACTGTGCCAGAGGGGATCTCCAAGGAAACATCACTGTCCATCCTAATGTCATTGCTTTCCTTTACAAGCACCTGAGAAAACACATATCCACACACTAAATACTTCTTGGTTGAGGATCTTATATTTGTACTGCTTAAAGAGAATTTAACCAAGCAATATGATGCTAATAAGTATGTAAATAATGACTGGATCTGATTACAATGTTACCTTAGAAGTTATTAAGAAATTCCCATAGAAAACCAGTTCATTATTGATTAATTTTAGACAGAAATGGTCATCACACTGAAATTGACTCACATCTCATATTGTCAGTGATTTGTCAAATGAATGTAGAAAATGAATATGTACTGGATAATAAATACCTGCAATACACACTCAATCTCAGCCACACCCACCTTAACAGAGCCCCCCAGCAAGCCCACTAGCTTGAGCACCCCCTGTAAGATGCACTGCTCCTTTTTCATCTGGGTGATGGAGCAGGAGTTGGCGGTGAGGATCCTCTCCTTCACCACTGCCAGCACCTCAGCTCGCTTCTCCAGCTGCTGCACCAGCACGTGCTGCATGTCCACCAGCCTGATGCAAAGAGATATTGATATGCAATCACAAGACACATGGACAAATCCAGTGTAGTATGTTTGAGTAACATGACGCCGTTTGTCTCTGTGGTTGTGGTTACGTCTTTGCATGACACTGGTCTGAGGTGTCAAATGTTGGACGTCTAACTACATTTACGGTGTTAATCTCATCAACGATGAAGTCATCATCCGGTTGCCATCTGCAGCAACGTGCAAACAGTAAAAAAAAGGAATAATTTTACACCTGTTGCTGGAGTCGTAGAGCAGCTTCTTCACATCCAGCTCCTCTTTCTTCAGTTTGCCAAAGCATGATTCAAGCTTGGAAGAGCCCCGTCCCTCTAGTGTGACACTGACAGAGCCAGCATTTGTGTCCATCTTCCCAGATAGTTTGTCTCCAAATGTCCCCTTGTAGGTGAGGAATTCTGTCTCAGACACTCCTGAGGACACATATGGTGTTAGCATATATACGTATAGATGTGTGTGGGAAATGTTTCATGAGCTGTAAAAACATCTACATGTGGCTTACAAAAAAGAAGCTAGCATGGAAATAAAATATTATATAGCTTGAGCAATTTCTATTCACTTTGCATGTTTTGTTTTTCTTTCTTTCTTTCTTCTTACACAAATGTGCACATTTACATACCAGGATTGAGCACCTTGTCGCCCTGCAACAAGTCTCCGAGGGTGAAATCTGTTGGTTGGTACTTGGGCCTCTGCCAGAACCAGATGCGGTTGCGTTTGACGACCAGTGCCATGGGAACCAGTTTGTCTGAGTCATTTACTCGGGACACGTGGATGAGGCTTCCGTCAGGGTCAATCTGACGGACCAAGTTGGCAGTTGCTTTGGAAAACATGGCTTCAGGAGATGAGAACTGCAGACAGCTGGAGAAGAGACTTTTTAAGGCTTCAATTTGACCTTCTATTGTACACTAAGGCGCTAAGAGCAAAGCGCTGGTGTGCTTTTACTTAACTACAAGGCTACCAGGGTAATTTCCAGCTGGCATGCTCCCCAGTTTCTCCCTCTACATAAGCTGCAGGTTTAAGAAGACCCAATAAAGTCAAGCAGAGGCGTTTGTAACTGGGTCCTGAAATCAAACAGTAGGTAGTGACTCACAAGGCATGAGGGAAGTCCCCTACATGCTGTATGCTAGCTCAGATTTCAGATGTAAATATTTAAAGTAATCAGGCGTAATGGGGATTTGTGCCGTGAGGGAAGAGAGAGAGAAAGAATAAAGGAAAGTTTGAGCTGTGTTGCCGTTGGTTTGAGGAATGTAAATCAAAAGAATGCTACCTTGGCTGGAAGACAGAAAGAAGCCAGTTAGGAGGAAATAAATGACAAATAACAGGAGAGAGCTCAGACCTCTGAAGATTTACCCCTGAATTAAATCAAGAATGACACAACCTTCTCTCATTCATACGAACAAAACCACCCATCCTTAACTCAGTTTGCATGGAGTCATTTGGTCTGAATTATTAAAAAGCTGCGGTAACATCAGTGGGGACCTTTCTCTAACCTCAAACTCCAATTCCAAAAGCTCAAATATGCTGTTTCTAAATATTTTACGTTTCTTTTGTTCAGTGTGATCTGGACCAAGGAAACAAGAGAAAGAAAGAGGACAGGATAATAGGAACAACCTTTAAACATTTTTGACTAAACATAGGCTAGTTCAAGTGGTTATGGTGGCCTGCAATAACTTATAGGATCAAAGTTACATAATAAGTTAATTTAATCACCTACATCAAACACTATCAGTTCATTTTATTGAACTTGAACTGTAGTAGAAAAAGGAGAATAGACTTCAATCTCCCATAAACATCGTTGCCAATATAAAGAACTGAAAAGGAAATTTCAGTGGCTGAAGCCCCCACATTCCTGACGCGTGTATTATACACAACTACACTCCCATGTGTCCCAGCGCGCGCAGTCCATTTTTTCCAACGTAACAAGACTGCAATGGCTGAAAGCTGCGCGAAATCAGCGTGCCTGAAGGACGCACGACTCGGGCTATGAGTGTTAAATCAAATAAATAAAGTGGAGAAAAAACATGTTCTGAACACATTTACTATTTAGATCTTGAGGTTTTGAGAGTCGATGTCTTTAGCTGGTTCTTTGTCTCTCAAAAACACAGATAAGCGATTATAAATGAAGTTGCCACGTACCTCAAATTAGCTTCTAAGTAAAGTTCAGGACTTTTTCAGCGTCGTACGTGTAGAGCTCTTGCCCGTCCAGCTGTCACTCCTGGAATGTCACCGATGCTGTCATGCGTAAAAGTAGAACAAAATTATCCAAACGCGCGCTACAACAGTCTTCTGAGTGTAACAGTGACTCGTCCCTCTTTGTGTTACACAAAGAAAAGGAAAAATAATCACTAATAGGCTAGTAAGAGCAGTGTTCGGTCAGAGCTGTAGATGAACGAGGAGAGGAGGATAGACTGGACAGTTATCCGCTAACTGCAGAGGATACAGACACAGCTGCCTCCTCCCACTCTTCACTGGAGAGTTAATTATGATCATATGAACTCGTGTGTGTGTGTGTGTGTGTGTGTGTGTGTGTGTGTGTGTGTGTACCCACAGGGATAGAGGAACAAACGTGTTTTACGACATGAGCAGACTTAACTCCTAGATCTTCTTTTGGTTTGTAAATTACACTAAGTGTGTAAAAGCTTGCATATCATGCCTGATTGATTGATTCAAATCTGCACATTGGTGGTGGTTTAGCTAGCTAGCAGAAGTAGGTTATGACATTACCACCAGCTACACCATATCCTCTCCAATTTATAACACCTCATCATAGTTTTTTTAATATATATACTTTTTTAGTTTCTCTTCTAGATATTACAAAAAAACACTCCTGAAATCCCCTTCACACGAAACGCCACAATATGCTGTGTAGGTGCTGTTGGTGCCAGTATGTGGAGGTTGTGATTTGAAAGGAAATCATGTAAGGACTGGTATTAAAAGAATGGGTGGGTGTACTGTATTCGATTGTGACATGCCTGTATGTAGTGAAAAGTAGTAACTTGTAAAGGCAAACAGGGACTTGTCACTCAGATGTAGAGATAATGGTCCTCTGTTCCCTTAAGTGTGGATGTACCCAGAACACTAGTCATACCTGGCTCAGGACTACTGAAAAAGGCTGCTTTTCTCTAAAGTTTTTTAACAACCCTTTAGCCTAGAGAACCTAGGTATGTAAAAGTTTTTAAACCTAAAAGTTAGTCTTTAAAAAACTTTAGATAACCTCTAAGGAACATTCCCTGAAGGGAAGTACTTAAGATTGAAAGTAAATTTACAAATTTCAGTTCATAGTACAGTACAGTATACAGTATTATATTGTAGTATATAAACATATTATTTATTTCATTTATTTGTATACACATATTAGTTCAAGTGGGCCCACACCGCTCTACAGGCTTGAGGAAATTAGCACTGAAGGTAAGGGTAAGCGATCACTTGACTAACATTAAATAGCGATTATGTTAATTATGTGACATGTAATAAAGCATAACGTTATTACAGCACTGTACCGTTGTGCCGTACTTTTTTTTTCAACGTTAGCTAAGTCCCAGAATTAAAAAAGCTATTTTAACCAGCAAACTTTCCAGTTTATTTAGTTATGGTTTATTTAGTTTATATAGTTCCAGCATATGGAAACAGCTGGAAACTAGATAGCTAGCTATCTAGCTAGCTGGCTAATGTTAGCTAACCGGTAGCTAGCTACACCCATTTGTGGAAAAAACGTTCGCTAGGGACCTTTTTATATACAGTCTATGCTAGGGACGCATGGACTCCCGCCGAAATTTCAGGCTCATCATCAGAAATCAGAACTGCCCACATCATGTCAACATGTTTAACAAGCATTTATACACGAAGCATGGCCAATATTTAATGACAAACTGAACCATGCATTGACTAAAAGATGCGCTAGTTGTCTCCTCTCACCAAATTTTTTGTCACTAACGTTAGCTGGGTGATTTTAGTCAGGCACTACCCTGCCCGATAATGCTTTTCTGAGCAACAAATCTGTGTAAATACATGCAGTTTTTAAGTCCCGGTGACCAGTGAAAGTGCAGTTTTTGCCCTCTCCCACCATTCATTCACAGAGGGGCCTGGTCTTGTTGGTTAATCCGAAACAGAGCCCTTTAGAGTCGTTGTTGCTTATATTTGAGCATTCAAATTAAAAAAAATAATATTAAGCCTCTCTGTGCCCCCTGCTCTGTAGGATAAGTGTCCTAAAATAACTTCTCGTATGAGCTGAAAATTTACAAATATAAGTGAATTGAAAAAGCCTCCCTCCTGGCCAGAAAGGTATGTGTTAAACATATGTACATTAGAGTAATATGGTATACTAGTATTTATTGCTTTTTGTTTTCTTATGTGTTTATTTTGTATTCTGATGTGTATTTTAATATAATTTTTCTAGGTCCACTGGCCTGCAGGCTCTCGCGCTTTCAGGTGAAGAGTGTGCCAGTGGAGTTTGCACAAAGGCCAAGATCCCTGAAGGAGGTACAGATGGAAAGCGTCTGAATTCCACCAGTTCCTGCTTTGTACCGGACCTGTGCTCCTTAAAGACCTCCTGCATACTGCAGCTTACCAGCACTTTTTACTTCTTTTTGTTGGTGTTTTCAAACAAGGCACTTATTGAGGACTACACTGAGTGTGGCAATGAAGCTTTTGTGTTGTTTGTTCAGCACTTTGGGGAGCTGTATGGTGAGATGTACCTCTTATACAATGTCCACAACCTTGTGCATCTTGCACTAGATGTCAAGGTGCACGGGAACATGGACTCCTTCAGTGCTTTCAAGTTTGAAAGTTTTACGCAAAAGCTAAAGAGGCTTGTGAGGAAACCAGGATCCCCCTAATTATTACGATAAGTATCAAATTGTTATTTCTTTTGAGTTTTGATTTTTGCTCCTGAGTGATGGTGATGATGAGGTTGAACATTCAAAACAATTATGATAACATCTTTGTCAACAAATATGTGGGAGTAAAATTAAGTAAGTCCTAAATTGTGTGTGTGTATAATTTTCGACTTTCGACACGGTTGTTTTACCGTCGTTGGTTCTCTCCGGGCCAACTCAACGCGTAAAACTGTCTTACGTCGTTCATACAATGTGGTTATGATAACAGAAGTAAGTTTAGTTGAAGTTTACAATTACGAACAATTAAGATAGCCACTACATTAAGTAAAACAACCCTGGCTCGACAGCAAGAGGACGACGACGGCGATGACAACGCGTCGCGAGAGCCACCACCAACTTACCAAGAACAGAACAGAC
This sequence comes from Micropterus dolomieu, assembly GCF_021292245.1. Lineage (NCBI taxonomy): Eukaryota > Metazoa > Chordata > Actinopteri > Centrarchiformes > Centrarchidae > Micropterus > Micropterus dolomieu. Next base: position 19,959,818 of record NC_060158.1, on the reverse strand, counting down.
CTAGACAAGAGTAAAGCTGCAGATAAGTGCCCAAAGAACTGCAGGAAAGAAGTCAAAAGAAAACATGAGGACAAGAGTTGTGAAAAAGTAAAGAATGCTGTTATGCCGCAGAAGCATGCCAAAATGAGGGTGCTGCCCAACTTCTTGTGAGAATAAGACGACTAGAATGTTTTGGTCTTCAGAAGATGATATTCTTTACGAAAGCCTGGTGAGCTTTATATCATAGACCATCATTTGTGAACATTTGTCGAACTAGAAGTTGTGTTTACAGCCATAATGGCGGACGATTCACACGATGTAAAGTCAAGAGCTCAGAGCTGCTGCAGCCGGATTAGCCAGAAGAGGGCGACAAGGTACACCGAAAAGGGTCTGGAAGAACAAGTGAGCAGGCTTATAGGTGCAAGACGATCCAAGTTGTCACAGTTAAGATAAAAAAGAAACAAGATTGAAAGATAATGAAAATCCAGACATTGTTGATGAACATTTAAATGAATCCTCAAAACTGCTAGAAGTTTACTCATTCAAATGATGATGTACTGTTGCTGTTACCTGACGATGAACACGATGCTGATCAGATGTATTGGTTCAAGCCAAAAATGGAACCGTTCAGCATTTTCATAACTGATGTTAAAACATGGATAGCTACATCAAGGCAACAACATCAGGAGGATGTGAGTCCGGATGACAGCGTGTCTGTGGCTGCCACACCAGCAGGGAGGAAGTCTGCAGACAAAAGCACAACGAGCTCAGCTAGTTGCCGCTCTTCAAGATCATCCAAAGTCTCATCTATATCATCGGTGCGACAGAAGGAACAAGCAGAACGTGCTGCCTTACTTGCACGTGCAGCATCACTAAGCCAGAGGCAGGCGTTGGACATCGAAGAATGCAAATTAAAGGCAAAGAAGGAACAACTTGAGCTTGAGATAGCTATTGCTACTTCTACAGCAAAAATACAAGTGCTGGAAAACAGTGAGTATGACAACTGCAAAGGTGATGTAGGTATTCATCCTGAGACTGTCTTACCAGGAATGCCACAGCAACATAACCAACAGCCTATGGTAAATTATGAGCACATTGGTCAATTAAAGGCAGATGATCTTCAAGTGAAACACGAAACTGACACACAATCTTATGTCAACAGAAGTCCAGTAAATCTGTGTGAAGTAATGTTGAAACAAAATGATATCACTGAGATGTTAGTCAAACAGCAAAGACTGTCACATTTGCCCCAGAGAGATGTGCCTCTTTTCAGTGGTGATCCACTTGAGTTCAAAGCTTTCATAAGAGCATTTGATCATACCATTCATGACAAAGCTGATAGTGACAGTGACAGGTTATATTACCTAGAGCAGTTTACCAGAGGGGAACCCAGGGACTTAGTCAGAAGTTGCCAGCATATGAGTCCCTATCAAGGTTATAGTGAGGCGAGGAAGTTGCTAACTTATCACTATGGCAATGAACTAAAAATCGCAACTGCCTATATGAGTAGAGCATTCAGCTGGCCACAAATAAAACCAGATGACGGCAAGGCCCTTCAGAGTTACTCTTTGTTCCTCACTGGATGTAACGCCATGCAAGACATTACCCAACTTACAGAAATGGACAGTCCCACTAACCTCAGAAACATTGTCTCCAAGTTACCGTACAAAATGAGAGAAATGTGGAGAGTTTCTGTATTTGACATTCAAGAAAAACGTGGTACAAGAGCAAAGTTTTCAGATTTAGTCATGTTCATAAACAGACAAGCTAAAATAGCTGTGGATCCTGTTTTCGGTGACATAAAGGATGCTGAAGATAAGGGAAAATATCATGTAAATGTGAAAGCGACAAAATCATTCAGGCCAAAGGGGAGTGCATTTGACAAGTGTTGCACCTACAGCAATTGAAAGGCCACCAGACAATGGTAAAAACTCATTTCGTTGCAACATCAGTGCCTTCCAGAAGCCTTGTGTATATTGTGAAAAACAACACATACTTGCAGAATGTCACAAAATCAGAAACCAGCCATACAAAGAAAGGTTAGAGTTTCTTAAAGGAAAGGGTTTGTGTTTTGCATGCTTGACACAAGGACATCTGAGCAAAGACTGTAAGAAAAGAGCTTCATGTGAATATTGTTCTAAGAAACACCCAAGCATGCTCCACTTCTCAAGAGAAAAGGATGATGTAGCTGCAGAAAGCGGGCAGAAAGACACTGCTGAAAACACAGAGACTGGTGCAGTAGCACACATTTCAGGTGGAATTTGTGGAGCTACTGGGGCCGGAAAAGACAGTTGTGTGCTGTCGATTGTACCTGTGTGTGTCAAATCAAAGAAGAGCAATAAGATCATTCAGACTTATGCATTCATGGATAATGGAAGTCAAGCCACTTTCTGCACAGAGAGCTTGATGAGACAGCTCAACATGGAAGGCAAGAGAACTCAAATCCTGCTTCGCACGATGGGACAGGAAAAGTTGGAGTCAAGCTACCATATTAAAGGACTAGAGGTGTGTGGTTTGAAAGAGAACATTTACATTGACATACCTGAGATCTACACCCACAAAGATATTCCTGTGTCTAAAGAGAACATTCCAGTGCCTGAGGATTTGGAAAACTGGCCACATTTGCAAGGAATCCAGCTTCCACACATAGATGCAGACATTGGACTTTTAATAGGATGTGATGTGCACAAGGCTATGGAACCATGGGAAGTAATTCACAGTGAGGATAACGGTCCATATGCAGTTCGAACAATCCTGGGTTGGGTCATCAATGGTCCTCTCAGGAGAGACAGTTGCAACACTGCATCTGAGAGTATTCCCAGTGTTTCTGTGAATCGCATTTCTATTGCTAGTGTGGAGAACCTGTTGGTACAGCAGTTTAATCATGATTTTCCTGAAAAGGCCAGTGAGGAAAAACAGGAAATGTCAAGAGAAGACGTTCAGTTTATGGACTGTTTTAGTGAAACAGCAAAAAGGGTTGATGGTCACCATACCTTAAGACTTCCCCTGAAAAACAGATACGTCAAGATGCCTAACAACCGCAGTGTAGTTGTTCAGAGAGCAGAAAACCTGAAAAGGAAACTTGTCAAAAACAAAGACTTTCACAGTGAATATCAAAGCTTCATGTCTGACCTGTTGAGCAAAGGCTATGCTGTCCCGGTACCAGATGAAGAGACCCAGTCTGACAATGGGAGGGTCTGGTATATACCTCATCACGGGGTTTACCACCCCCAAAAAGGAAAGCTCCGTGTAGTTTTTGACTGTGCAGCATCATATCAAGGCAAGTCAC
>NC_060158.1:19936233-19956450 GCF_021292245.1 Micropterus dolomieu | reverse complement strand
AACTGACACAGGTTCAATCCTTTGTTTTAGCAGGTTTTCTGCTCATGTTCAAAACTTCCTGCACATTCACAATCTCTCCCACATCTGTGTTCTCTGACTTGTCGAAAAAAAAAGACGTAATATTAAGAGACTAACGTCATCATCTGATGAGGATTCATAACATCTTTTAAGTCTACCTGCCCTATACTCCGCTCCGCTGGAATTATCTCCTTTAGACCGTTTGACCGACAGTGCACAGACTGCATGTTGCATGTGAAACCCAAACCAACAGGAAAAAACACTCACCACAAATCCACACACGTTAACTTCAGCAGCTCACATTCCCAAACAGAGCAAGGCTGCGCCTCAGATTTTAGATGTTTAAATCGCAAAACTCTACACAACAACACGACTCGTCACAACTGTCTGGACTCACAGCGCGAGCCGCGAGGTGCACTTACTATCATGGCGTACGCCGGTGTCACAGCAGCTGGGCCGAGTTCAACTGCAGCAAGTCGAAAACCTTCTTTTGTGGCGCCCCCTGACATTTTGCGCCCTAGGCTACTGCCTATGTCGCCTATGCCACGGGCCGACCCTGAAAAGGGGGGCCAGAGAGCCCATCCAGAACCACTGGCAGATCCCACGGAGGGGCCAATGGTCTGGAAACAGGGAGTAGCCAGCGTGCCCCTTTCATAAAACGACAGACCAAGGGATGTTGGCTAGCTGTTTTACCTTCAAACCCCACATGACAAGCAGCAAAAGCAGCCAGGTACACTTAAATTGTGGAGAAAGCCTTTTGTTTGTCAACCAAGACCTGCAGGAATGACAAAATCTCACCAACCAGGCACTGAAAAGGGACATGTCCCTCTTTGAGACACCACTCCTCAAACACCCTCCACTTACAGTCATAAAGGGACCTGGTGGAGGGAGCCCTGGTGCTCCATCAGTAAATTATACCACTCACAGGCCAGGCCCATAGCGCCAGGTGCTCTGGGTGTGGGTGAAAGATTGTCCCCCCCGCCTGGGACAGCATGTCCCTGCGCAGCGGGAATTGCCATGGCTGTCCGCACAGGAGTAGATATATCTCCGCTAGCCAATGCATCGCCGGCCAATGCGGAGCTATGAGGATCAGTCTGCAGCGGTGCTCCCTCACCCTGGACTGGAGTGGGGGATATCAGAGCCACTGGAGGGAACGCGTACAGTAGGAGCGGAGATTTTCGCTGCAGATGCTCCTCACAGACCGGCCCTCGTGTGTTCCTCCCGAGCCCGACAAACTCGCGTCCGTGGTGACCACCTTCCGTGACAGGATGACGCCCAAGGGCACCCCCTGCACCAATAAAGCTGGGTGTCGCCAGTGACGCAGTGCCATCACGCATTCCACAGTGACTGTCACCCTCCGTGTGCCATGACGTCCGAGGGAAGCCACCCAGCGCTGGAAATCTCTCATGAACGGGCGGCCTAGTCTGACTACCAGGATGGCTGATGCCATCAATCCCAGTAACCTCAGACAGAATCTGAAGGGGACGGATGTCTCTCGAGACAAGCCCTGAAAGCCTTTACCCTCTCTGTCGCCAGGCGAGCTGTAAAGGACACCGAGTACAGGTGTAACCCCAGAAATATTATACTCCATGCTGGGGACAGCACGCTCTTCTCTGTGTTTATTATAAAACCCAAATCTGTAAGATGTCTTATGAGTACGCACGTTTGCGTCACTGACACCTGCTCTGACTGTGCCAAAAGGAGCCAGTCGTCCAGATATGTAGTCAGACGGAAATCCTGCCGTCTCAATGGGGCCACAGCCTCTTCGGTACACCGCACGAACTCTTGGGCTCAGGAACAGACCGAAGGGAAGTACTCTGTACTCGTAACATCCACCTCGAAAAGCGAACCTCAGATATTTCCTGTGCGGACGATAAATTGTAATGTGGAAATATGCGTCCTTCAGGTGGACAGACGTGAACCAATCGCCCTGGCGCACCAGACGAAGCAGGGATGCATGAGTGAGCATCCTGAACTTGTATTTCCTGAGGTACTTGTTCAGAGCTCGCAGATCCAATATAGGGTGAAGACTGCCCCCCCCCCCCCTCCCCCCGTTTGGTGACCAGAAAATACCTGGAGTAAATGCCGCTCTGGCACTACATATATCGCTCTTTTTTCTAACAGCGAGACAATTTCCAATTTCGAGGAGAGCTATGGCTCCCTTCAGGAAGCAGAACATGCTTTATTGTTAATAAAGAGTGAGTGTGTGTGCTTGTGCCACTTAAAGGGAGGGCAGAACCTGCTGCCTCCACTGCAAAGTCTCTCTTCTCCTCGACCGAGACGTGTCGATGCCTCTCTGGCACTGCACGCCACAGCGGGGAGTTGGGGTGGCGGGAAAATCCCCGCATCACTCTCCGGAACAGAAAAGGTGGGGCTAGCAAACGGGGAACATCCAGCGCCATCACCGATGGGGAGAGGGAGGCTGCCAAACCACCCTCTTCTTCTTCCTGGCCTGCTGACCGGCAGCCTGGACCGGCTGTCCCGGTGGATCCGCCGTCAGTGTTGGAGCCTTCCTGGGCTAGCCCACTCTCGCCTTCTGCCGTGGAGGGGCAGCTGGGGTGGGCTGGGATTTTAAACTGAGGGGTCTGCGAGACAGCCTGAGCAAAGGTCTGGTGCGGGGCTGCTGGGGGGTGGGCCTCAGCTTTCAGGCAGAGCTGGAGAGCTTCGTCCTCCTTCTGAGCCACATATCTCTGCTGCATGGAGGCCAGAGCGGTGCCAAAAACCCCGTCAGGGACAATCAGCATGTCCAAGATGTCCTCCTTCTCCCTGTCAGACAGGTTTGTCAGGTTGAGCCATCTTGCTCTTTCCTGTAAAACCATCACTCCCATAGATTTACCTGTGGATTGGACCGAGCAGCGCTGCACGCGGAGGCAAATCCGTTATTATGGTAATCTCCTCCCACACTACAGGGTCAGGCTTGGTGGCCATGTCCTCCATCAACTCCGCTTGGTACGGAGTGAGCATGGAGGAGACATTCAGGGCTCTGACACTCAAAGCTGACGCTTTGTAAGCCCTCTCAGTCATAGCGGACTGGAAACGGTCTGTTTTTTATGGCAGTGTGGGGTTCCTGGAGGATGCCGTGGTCTGTCGCGGCTGGAGGTGGGCTGCGACTAACGGCTCCATAGGGCCAAGCTTTTCCGTGCCCTCAAAATCCAGGGAGGAAGCGCCCTGTATCGAGGTCTTGCTGTTGAACGGGTGGTCCTTCCATGAAACCGAGACTTCATCCAGCAGCTCAGGAAAAACTGGGGGTAGCTGTTTTGCCATCCTCTTGGCCTGGGGCAATTTCTTCCCCTCATAACGCGATCTGGTGTCTCCGTCACAACTGCAGGCCAGGGAATATTAAGTCTGGCTGCAGTGCGTTTGCACACGTCCTGCATATCCATGTTGGGAGCGGGGGAAGCCGGCGTACTCCCGTCCTGGCCCGGAGAGGCAGACACAGCGTCAGGCTTGGCGGCCTGAGCGGAAGGGATGAACATTTCGTCCTCATCCTCATCATTCTCAGATATGAGCAGCTCCGAGGTGCCCACGTCATCATCCTCATAATACAGTTCTAGCACATCTTCCATAAGCGGGGCCGCTTTGTCCGCTAGGTCCAGCTTTGAGCCCCAGCAAGTCGTTGGTGGACAGGTAAGGGTCCTTTCCCGACAAGCTAGCTTGGCGTGCTAGCCGTCATCAAAGGCTCTTCAGGGTGAAGCAGGCACAGTGCCTGCATGAACCGGGAGCTTCAACAGCCAAGTGGGTGTGTTCCAGCCCGTGGCGGATTTATTTTAGTCTGACTCAAGACAATACCAGCAAAGTTGTGTCCGACTCAGGAAACAGTTCCACTAGGCCCAGAAGTGGAGAAACCTGCAGAAGCCTGGAAAAATAGTTCAGTCTATTTGTCCAGTGAGCAACATCAGGTTTGAAGGATTTCCAGTATGATGGCAAATATGACATCCAGAAAGTTTTAGGCTATGTCTCAGATTTTGTCTAAAACCTGTCCTTGGTTTACAGTTTGTCATTATATTTCACCACATTGCTATAAATGAAGAAGAACAAAGAATTCCTTGCGTTGACGGCAGCTAACACAAACGCATCCACCAAGTTCGTAATGTACAATTATGCCACAACTGCTGCTCCTGTACCTATGGGAATGTCAAAGTCAAGCACAGCTAGCATCAGCTGGGCTGGAGCCCCCAGCTTCTCCTAGAAGGAGGCCTGGATCCTCTGCAAGGAGGGACGATCTGGCCCATTTTGACTTTACCACATTTGAATGTGGAGGAGAGCATCAGTGGCCAGATGCCCAGGACTAACCAGACGTTGGACAAAGGGGATCCCGTCTTTGAGAAGAAGCTGCATGTGGGCAGTCAGATGGCAATAGTTGCCTGTCAACTGACTGAGCTGACAGCCAAAACGAGGAGCCCAAGCCCAGACGCCTCTCTTAGCTCTGTGGACATGCACACCCCCAGTGAGCTGAAGGCCATCTCACAGTTTGGCCATTTCACACGGCACGTCACCATCCAGATCTACTGCAGACCAAACTGCATGAAGTCTGTCTGGTCCTCACAGAAGAGGTATTGTAGACATTTCCTCTTTGTTTCTGTGTCTTATTGTTACATGCAGTTCTCCTTTGCCTGTACTTGTACCAAGTATTGACTGATGTTCTTATTTACTATCTAGGTGACAAACCTGCGCTCTGCTGTGGCCTGTGCAGAAATGGACACCATAGCCGAGCTCTATGTTAACCTGGGGAGAGCCAGACCACCAACACCTTCATTCACCAGCAGGCTAACCTTGTCCTGGGTGCGCTGGTGGAGCGCCGCAGCCCTGGTAGAGTTGTGAGTACTCTACTCAACACAGGGCTGAGGTAACATGAGAGAATTTGATCAGAATTTAGTAGTAAGTGTAGGCTAGTAGAATTTAAAGTAAATTGAATAAAACTGGTGTCTGACATTCTCCTGTCCGTCTTTCCTCAGCCACCGTTGTGCCGCACTGAGGGGGAGCACAGCACAGCACCTCCACCAGCTGGCGGACACCGTTGGAGAGGATCGGATCTTGACAGCAGGGAAGTTGGATGCTGCACCCAAAGTCAGGTGGGTTAACTAGTTTTTCTTGGACTTATTGTTTGTGGTTGCCGTGACAAATGTTATTTGCTTGTTTAATCTTAGTCCTTCCTTCTTGGTATTATGTTTAATAATGTAATAACTAAATGAGAAATGTATTTCTGCACAGGCACCATGGATAGAAGATGCTCAAGGGAGTTTACGGTGCTGTGGAGTAAGCTCATCCCAGTGAAAGACAGGCGTCTTTTGGAGAAGATCTGGGAGGAGAAGAGGCAGGAGGGAGATAATGGAAAAACAGGAGGACATCTGGCAACGTCAAATTTAGGCAGGCACGCTTATGGCTTGGTAAGATGGTGCCTTTCTGTGTGGAGTGTGCATGTTCTCTCCGTGTCAGAGTGGATTTTCTCCAGGTGCTCTAGAAGAAGTACAGTACTTGATTAAATATAATTACCTTCCACTAATGAACAATTGATCCAAACAAGCAATTAAAAAAATCTTATAAAAATGTAAAATATCTTAGTCTTTAGATTTGTCATTTAATTTTATAAATTATAATTTTCTCAAAAGAGGTATACCTTTTGAGGATCATTATTTTACGAAAAACAATCACATACAAAACAATACAAACACAAAGTGTGACACAACATAACTTGTCTATCCATTATACAGTTTATTTTCGTCTTTTGAGAGTCACTCGAGTATTATTGCAGTTATTACAGATTATAACAAGGCAGCAAAAAAAGCAGGCTGAAGTCCTTTTATAATTACAACCTCTGATCAGCCACTGGTTTAAGTAAAGGATGTCCATGGGTCATGACTGGATGGAGGAATACTTGAGCAGGTTTTGAACCTTTGAACACGTTCACTTCCAAACCTGATCCTTTTCTCTCCAGTGAATTGCACATATCATGCTGACATCATCCAAACGAGTTTTTAAAGTCTCTGAATAAAAGTGTTTTTGCATAACTGCTACAGCAGCTGACTGAGTGAGGCACTACAATAAAAGGCACTTTGGTAAATGCTGAGATGCAACAGGACATAATGATATGAATCTTTAGTCTACACAGACACAGTTATGATAATGAGAGGAGAAAATGTACCCTTAAGGAGGAACATAATCGACAACAGAAATAAAACCTCTGCTTAGTCCTCAAGCAGGAAGCAGAAGGTCAATATAGGTTGGGTTACCATGACATTAAATGATTATGTTAACCAGGTCAGGACACTCGGAGGATGGTCACTTGGAGGCTGGTCTCAGTTCAGTTTTATACTTCCCTCTCTATGATAAGTTGTAGTGGAGAGGTTTGGTTAAATCCAGAGGTCACCACAATACAGGGAAGTCCATTTTACTGAAGCCAGGGTCTCTGCGCAGCTCCCAGTACGTGTTGTTGCTCACCCACGTGTCATTGTTAGACTTTCTGCAGACACAAGACAAATGAAATCTGTTTTTATGATTGATACATCTCGAATGATTTATCACTCATATTTAAATTAAGTGTTCACCCTGTTATATTACCAAATCAGCTTTCACAATACCATTAGACATCAATATCTAGTTGAATTATCCAAAAACTATACTATGCAATAAAGTTAAGTTTCCAAGTGACCAAGCAATAAAGCAGAAACATATAAAACTCACTCACAAATGAACTTTAAAAGAGATGTATAGACAAAGTATAATTCGCTGCAATCCTTTCCTGCATATGACATCTGTCTTTAAGTCCCATGACAGTAAATTAATGTCCCTAGATATTTATATTAATTTACAACTTTAATACAGTCACTATTAATAGTATTTGTTGGTGTCCTTCTGCTTGTTCTGAAATTTTTTAATTATTTCCTTAGTTTTCTTGTTATCTAAAACTGGCCTGACACCAATCAACAAACTCATCCACACATCCACTATACTCTGTTTCATCTTCAATGATCAGACCCACAACTGCAGTGTCATCAGCAAATTTTAAAACATCATATAAGTTAGCTATACATCAGTTTGTGTAAAGAGTAAATAGTCAAAAAGGACTCCCCCATCTGATGATTCTACTATTTACCTTTAGCAGTAACAGCCTTTCCATTAAAATATGTGGTTTTATAGTATTAAATGCATAGTTCAGAAACATAACGGTTATATCATTTTGGTTGATCAAGATGATGTTACAGTAGATGTTAAGGCTATTGGACGGTAATCATCTAAGACCAGTGGTTTTGATGTTTTTGGACCAGGCACTGTGGAAGTGAAGTGAAGATTAAGACAAGAGACAAACTGTTGTAATAACATCCTTTCCAAGGCAATGCTGTTGTCAGATACTACTCAGTACTGATGTCTGACATATCAAACCTGCCAAAGAATTTGTGTAATTTAACATGATTCATTGTCCCTGCCATGCCTGCGTTAAATTGTCCTCCCTCATCTTCCTTTCTAGCTTCTGCTCATATTTACAATAACAATTTGCCTGATTTTCTCTTGTATAACTCTAACCTGTGTACTATGTGAGTACACACAGAGATACACATTAGAATGACTGTGTGTCACTATCACAGGCTACTTTCTCTTTTTAAGTGCTGCTTTCAATGTGTGCAAACTTGATATCACCAGCAAATTAACATGTTAGCTGATCTACTAACGGTGTGCACGCAGAATGATGTCTTTTAAAAGTGCAAGATAGCACCTGTTGTTCAGTTACTATTTTTGCCTTAATGAAAATGCAATTTGAGGCATTTCAATTTTATTGTGCAAAGTAATGGAGGGGAACATGCGAATACATTTAGTTACTACACACAACGTGATCTAACAAGCCTAAAAGCAATTTCATGTGAGTGCAACAGCATCTGTATTTAATACGTTTGAAAAGAAGGTGCAAACCGCCAGGTGTTGCGCAGGGATGGCTGCGGTTATCGTTGCGAGAAGGAGACACAGCCATAATGAAAGAAGACGTAGAGAAATTAACAATATTAGATAATGTTATTCTATATCCAATGTATAGATATAAAATAACTATTCGATGAACTATACTGGACTGTAATACTGTTGTATTAACATTCATGCCAATAAAGCCAATTTCGTTTCAACCTGACTTCTTTTCTCTGTGAGGTGGAAGAATTTAGAAAGTTGCGTGGCGCTGTGGAGAGCCCCAGCTGCAGTAGTGCACGGATCACGCATAAAATTCATCCAGCCAGAAGGAATGATCACCAACTGTTCACAGTGCGCCGGTCGTAATAACGACACAAACCAATGTAGGTATCGGAGAAGGAATGGGGTGTTGGGGTGTACAGGGCCAGGGACAGGAGATCGTGGAGTGACCAATGGGAGTGACCGGGAACGGTGCGGACGGTCTGTGATTGTTCCCTCTGGCTGGATGAAGCACGATCTGCTGACATTTCCTCGCGTCTGGGTCATTCCAGCATACTGTATCTGTTTCTACTGGGGTTTCCCAAAGCAGTGGTGGCAGGATGGGCAGGTACATACGATTTCCACATACTCCAGACACACTGAACGAAACAAACCAAGGATTTACGCAGTGACTGCTTTCCGTCCCGCAAAACCCTCATTTAAATACTGTCACCTCCATTATGTTTGCACCTGTTGTCATCTACGCAATACTTCTTAGTTGAGCACCCATAACAGGTACTACAATTGCACGTGCACTATATTAGAATGCACACGCAATTTAGTACTCTTTATTCGGGATGTTAGTAAATCCAGCACAAAGACACATATGCACACAAACAAGGAAACAGCAGCATACTTGAAAAAGCGTGGCTGGTGTGTTAAGTTGTTGTCCTGCAACACTTTCCTCCTCTCCCTCTGGAGCTGCTCTATCCTCTGTTTCTGCTCCTCAGCTCCTTCTGTGTTCCCCTCCTCCAACAGCCTGGACAAGGAAGAGAAAGAGAGTGAGTCAGGATATATTATTAAGGCATTATTACTGATGTTATATTTTTATATAGAATGTTATATGTTATGATATATTATTATATATACAGGAGATAATTGGTCCGCCTAGAGCGCCACCGCCATTCATCTCACTATTTCCCCACACGCTACAGTAATTGTTGTGGCTTCATTTTCCTGTCCCAATATAGCTACTAAATGTCTCTACTCAATACTTCAGTCCTGTCTGAGTGACTCTCAAATAATTGTTGGCCAGTGTTGCTTGACACAACCAGTTCAGAAAATCAGGAAGTTGTTTGCAAACTGTTGCAGGGCAAAACTGAGCATCAGAGGTAGCACGCCAGCTAATAACCTACCACCGTGAATACAATTAAAACACAATTTCTCTATTAATTTGCGACAGCAGCTGCAGACAGGCTTTTTTCACAGCAACTTGTCATAGTGGAAAAAACAGAGGAAAAACAGCCTCTTTTCAGAACCTTTAACTTTTAACCTGTTGATCCAATCTAATGTATATAAGTACCTAATGAAGGGGTAGAGTACATGATGGGGGTCAGAATGTTACTAAAATAAAACCTCTATGTGAGCGGACAATGATTCTTGTGACTTCATTGGACTTAAACTCGTGGTGTGTTGCCATGGTTACGCTCATATTTCAGACATTTGGTGGTTCACACCACATGGGCTCAACCAGACTTTGCAAAAACACATTTGTAAAACATTTTTGGGGGGCCAAATGATCTGATTTGGCAGCTTTAAATCTATTTAGACAACAGGGTCGTATGTACAGACCGTTAGACCAGAATATATGGTTAAACAGTAATGAAAGTAATGAAGTATGACGTTTATACAATGGGTAGAGATGATGTCTGTGGACAGACTAATAGAGATCAACATTACAGACTGATAAAGAGTGCCAACCTCTGGTCCGGCCTGAAGCGTGTGTCTGTGGGGGGCAGCAAAGGTCTCAGGGTGGAATCCAGCTCATTTAACTCCACCGCAAACTTGGTGAAGCCATAGTACTGCTCTTGGTCTTCTGGCATGGGGTCTATACACACAAACACAAAGTAACAGTTGAAATAGGGTTGTCTGCGCATCTCCAGCTGAATCCTGTGCTTCTCAGTTTGAGGACAACAAGGGACCAATCACTCACTTGCTCTCCATATACATGTGGCAGAGGGTGGGTCTCCTTGAAAAACTGACTCGTGCCATTTCCCAAAAATGGAGTGCACAACTTTCCCATTTGAATCCATAACCACACCCTCTATCTCGTTCACTGTAGAGCTCCATGACTTTGCCTAAAAAAATAAAAACAAAATAAAAGAGGTAAATTCCTTGTATGTGATATCCACCATATCACATTTAACACTCATGCGATGAATACTCTCTGATTTATGTGAGTGCTAACAGGAGTGGATTTATGCTCCCTAAATTTCCATGTTCAAAATTTTGAAAATTGACTTGTCCACAAGTTGGTGCTGTTTGCCTTGATATTATTGACCGTCCAGCACGCTGAAGGAAGCATGTCTGTTTTACTACTGCTTTAAAGAAAACTAGTAATCTTTCTACAAAAGGAATACATTTTAAGAATTAGTTCTTAACAAGAGTCTGACAGATGTTCATGTGATAAACCAATACAATACCAACAGGGGAGAAACAGCAGTAAGAGTTTGTTATGTACAGTTTATCACTACAAGAGCACTATGCAAGAAATCCACTGAAGGAGCAAGTCACATCCCACATGGAATTTTTGTTAAGCCATGAAAAACACGTTTCACCTAAATTATTAAAAACAGACAGTGATTTAAATATTCATTTTTCCTAACCTTGATAAATGTGATTTTACACTGGCAGGCGTTATTGTTGATATTTTTAATGGACATCTCTCCATAGTGTTCGATCCAGCGCTGGCCGCTCAGGATGTTATGGATGCAGGACGTCACTTTGTTCCATTCGTAGTGGTCCCCGAACCTGGAGAAATCAGTGTCAGAAAAATGCACGTTATTTCATTCCTGGCACAGCTTCTATTGTGCACAATGATGTGGACAACTCACATTAAACATACAAGAGTGTAAACACTCGTGGACAGGCAAACACACACCCACACACAATAAGTAAAGGACTTACGCAGGTAGTGTGACATGGGTGGTTCCCATGGGAACAAGTTCCATGGATTTTCCCCAGAATTTATTTTTCCATCGGACATCTAAAAGATACAGATCACAAAACAACAGGTAAGTGCTTTGGGACAATGTGTTTTTTTTAACAAAACACTAGAGTTTTAAGTGTCAGGTTGCACTAATGAGGTCATTTGTTAAAATTAAGCACTTAATTAACATGCAGTTGAAAGTTATGCCGACGTGAGGTTAAATGAGGTCACTTAATCTTCCACAACATAATTTCTCACCTTCACCACAGCATGTGACAAGAAATATTTGTGGCAGCTGTGACGCAATCTACAAATACACCCAGACAAAGGGAGGGAAAAAAATGTTTTGGCTCACCTTGCCAAAATGAAAAGTTCCTTGAATCAGCGTGACATGCTGACACAGGTGGGTGATGACTCACCTGGGAAATGGATAGAAGAGATACAAGATGAGATAAAGACACTTTATCAAACGCTTTACCACAGTAGACACTGTAGCTCAGGGCGTTGTATCATGAATCAGTGAAAAACAAAAGGTGGGAAAGGTGATACATTTTTGCCAGCCATAAACCAGTACTAAATTTATTTTGAGAGATCAGAAAACGGTAAACTAACAATACCACCACTAGAAGAAGGGCAGGTCAGTGTATGCCTTTCACGCTTTACATTGTTCATTGCTACTACAGTAGATTGGATTTTGTGAGAAGTCATGTAAATTGCTTTAAAGCATAAAGCAGGAAGAGGGCGCTGTTCTTCTAGTGGACAAGGCTTTCATTGATGCATCTGAGAGGACAACCTAAATTTGAAAATTACATATCCATGCTAAAATGCAAGAAAATCTGTCTCAAACATGATTTCAATCATTTCAAGTATTACATATTGTTTATGAAGTAAACTGAAAGGTGGCCTATCCTATGATCCCATGTAGTGTTAGTGTAAACCCCGTGACCTATACCTGTTCAGCTATAAATCTGAAGCTTTTATCCGGCCTGTCACACTCGTATGTCTCTCCCAGGACGGGGTTAAAAGGTTTACTTCCTGCTCGATAGTAGGTGGATGCATACGCTGATATTGCGAATGTAGCAACATACACCTGCACAGAAAATCAGAGAGAATGAGTATCGGCATGTTTGTCAACATGAGGTTGTGAACATGACTGTGTGTATATGTATGCATACAATAATAAAAACAGTGTGTGTGTGTGTGTGACACATAGGTGCAGGTAAATGTGCGTTTATGTACAAGTAAATACAATATTAATATATTACAGTATTAGAACTGTATTGTATATTGTATAATATGTAGAGGTGTGAGACTGATGACATGACACTTGACTATAAGTGTGTGACAAATACTCTAAGGGGAAAAAAACGATAATTGGAAGCTTCTTGCTTGCAAAAATGAAAAATTTATTAAAGCCTCTAACAGAAGCGTGTATATACAATTGCTCTTGCAGGTTTGTGCATGCAGTATTATCAAGTGTATTTTCTTTCCTCTCACCATGCGCTGGAAAGGGTCATGTGTCTGGTTGGCGGTGTCCAGCAGCTCACTGTACTCCAGCTCCTCACACAGCTTCTGCAGGGTGTTGAGTGGCTCATTTAGCTGGACTGGCATCGCCACCTTGGACAGGTCCTTACCAATGTTGTTCCTCAGGATGTTCCACAGGCTCACACTGCTGGCGGGGCAGGGAGAGGGCAGCGTGGAGCGGCGACGAGCCAGTGTCACCACACTGCTAACTAGAGTGGAGTAATGTTAGAGACGAGAGTGGTGAGACGAGTGTATATTATAAAGAATAGTGACGGGTGAGACAGGGCATGAGTGAGAGCTGGCGGTTGTTTAAATGTGGCCATCTGAAAATCAGATGTCGTAAACTCTCTGAAGTTCAAAGCTGATCTGCTGAGGATACGGTATCGCTTCAGTGGTGAAGCACTGAAGCTTGTTTCACCCAGCCACACAAGCACCACCCACAGGCTGCATCAGGGTCTCAAGTGAGTAATTTCAGATTTTTGACATAATTTATTTGATGCTAACACAAAAGCACACAGTGGCTTGCTAGTGCACCGAGATAGACAGGCCATGCCTCTTTTAGACAGAATAAGGTCTCTTTGCACTGTCTCTGTCATTCCCTCCCGTTGAGGGAGTCAATGTGTCCTCACACACACAATATGCACAGACGCACAACTTGTTACTGTATCACTTACCGGAGTTGTGTCTCTCACTGCCTCCCTCGTTGCTGTAGGTATCCATGGAGACGCTGTCACTGACATCACTGATGTAGGAGTCATCGTCAGACACCTGGAGACAGAAAATCAATGGTGAAAGGTCAGCGAGTGACACAGAAGAGCAGAATCAAAGAGCGAAAAACACACAAAGCCAAAGGTCTTCAGTCACTGGGATAGAAAAATAGAAGAATGCACCCAGTGTAAAAGAAAAAACATCCATGTATTTGTTGTGACTTGCAGGTATTAGTTTTGTTAACACCAGCCACACCCAGTTCTAGGAGTAATAAGGCAGATTACTTTTTCTGCACAACTAACCCTTTATTAGACATGACTTTGAGTTGTCTGATCACTGTAGTGCTGAAAGTCATCAAGGCTGTCCACTCTCCTCTTCTATACATTACGTACACTAACGACTGCCGTAGCGAACTGACCAATAACCATATTGTAAAGTTTGCAGATGACACAGTCATAGTAAGTTTAATGGACACTGAAACATCTCACGGCCCTGTACTACCCTATTTTTTAAACTGGTGGAAGGACATATGCATTGATTTTAGACATCACCATCCAACTCCTGAAAAGACGATAATAGGTGGTAAAGAGGTTGAAATTGTTGAGTCGTACAAGTATCACGGAATCATCACTGATAACAAGCTGACCTTTGAACTAAACAGACATGCTGAGTAAGAAAAGTCAGCATCGTCTCTTCTGTCTGAGAAAGTTAGTTAAGTTTCAAGTGGACACATCCCTGATGACATTGTTTTATAAATGTTTTGTTGAGTCTTTACTGTCTTTACTTTTTCATTTATTTGCTGGTATGTTTCTCTTAGTTTAAAACGGAAAAACACATTAGCTATGGTAAATAAAGTTAGTAGCAAAATCATTGGGATTCAGCAGATAAAACTAACTGAACTGTACAATAGACATGTGCTTAAGAAGGCAGAATCCATCATGTTCATCATGCTTCAGTCAACCACCAGCCAAAACAAATAGATATAAATTCTCCTTCGTACCCTCTGCTATCTCTCTGCTTAACTCTGTAAAGAATAGGTAACGTCTGCACATAAGGCACACTTGAACTTAAACTTTTAATGTTTTGGTATTTATTTTACCCATTTGTCTGACCCTGTATTTTTAATCGGCATTGTTGTCATTGTTGTCATGTAATGTATGTCAAATTCTTTGCTACTGCGGCAAAACTAATCACCCCCGCTTCTCAAATGTTGATATCAGCTCCTTTTCTTTGTTTTACATCAATTTTAAATGAAATATCTATGAGGTTTGGACTGTTATTTAGACAAAAGTATCACGTCATTTGCAAATGCGATTTTGAGATTGTGATGGACATTTTCCCCCAATTTCTGAAATATTATAGACAAAACAATTAGTTGCTTAATAGAGATATGCCCTTGGCTCTAAGCGTAGAGATGAGGAACAGGATAAGGTAGTATATTGTGTCTCACCTCATTCTCAGAGGAGGAAGAGGAGAGGAGGTACTCCTGAGCATCAAAAAACTCTGATATCGACTCTGGGATGGATGCTTTGCTGTCATTGGACGCCTGGTGGACCAAGGAGTGGGGCCCATCTGTACAATCCTGATAAGAATAAAAAGTAAGTTGAGTGAAAGTGGACCTGTGGTAATAGGCTGGTGCAGAACCCTGATTTTTGAGTCACAGAGATACTCACTGAGGCATAGGAGGTTTTCAAGCCCATGACCTGCGCTGGCTGTGGGGCCTGCATGTCGATGGTGTGTCTCAGTCTGTCTCTTTCTGTGGCTAAGGAACTAAAGGCTGATTTCAGTGTGGCGTGGACTTGAGAGAAGCAAATGCCAGAGAAAAAATAGAGGGTGACGACAGGTACAGGGTTGTCATGGAAACCATCTTACCATATGGAAGCAAACACTTGTAAAAAATAGCATCTTTTTCTATCTACAGTAAATGCAGACACCCAGGCAGGGACTCACTGTTGTTGGCCAGCCTGCAGAAGTCCTCCTGTAAACGGGACACGTCTGTAGGTGAGTCTGGGGATTCAGGACAGGTCTCCTTGGTGTTTGACTCAGCGGTATAGAGATTGGGGTTGGAGGCGTGGAGACGAGGGGACTGGGAGGATATACAGCTTGGGACCTGGTGGACAAAACCAGAGTAAAGTGAGGAGCTTTAAGCAAATGTTTTCCCTTCATCCAAACTGTTGAATGATTGTGAACACCTTTTTTAAATAATTATCAGCAGAAAACGTACCTGTAGTGTGGCTTTGGTTTCTTTGCCATTGTTTTTGGATCGCCATCTCCTCGGCCTCTTCTCTTTTTTGGGAATGTCATAAGTTGACGCCTGTGGTACCACAAGAAATATTAAGGTGTTAGTAAACAAAATTACTTCCAGTATTGACCTGATCACCCAAAAAAGTAATGTCTTCATCACTCTTTCATTCCAGGAGTTCAATATATCAGTGGTTCTCAAACCTTTTCAGATCAAGGACCCCTAAATTGACACAAATTAGAAAATGATAATATTTTGTCTGAGGGTCGCCCATCTGATAGGATTTTTGCTTTTAGATTTAGGTATTATTACAGAAAGTGTATGAAACCCAATGACCAAAATAGTCATACATTCTGTCATTGTTTTACTTATGGATGGAATTATAGTGAAAATAAACTGATCTCCTATTTGCTGGGGACCTCCTGGAGCCCCCTTAAGGACCCCCGGGGGTCCGTGGACCCCACTTTGAGAACCACTGGATAATATCACTTCTTACTCCCTGGGAGTATCAGCCACTTTTCTGTCCCACCCACACATTTGGCGAACGCATATGCATTGGTTATTACTGCAAATAGCTTTAAAGGTCCAGTGTGTAAGATTTAGTGGCACCTAGCAGTGATGCTGCAAATTGCAACCAACTGTCCAGGTACCACTGCCCCCTTCCCTTTCAAAGAGCGTAGGACAGCTACGGTAGCTGACAGAGCACAAAAGGTGTCATCTTCTGAGACAGGAGAGAGTAGCCAGTCAAGAAATTATATTTAATTAATTATTCAGTAAAACCATATGTTATTGTGACTTGGCCACTGACAGATAACATGAAAATGTAAGCCAAGAATGTGTAACACTGTCACTGTTTCTGCACCACAGTCCATTATAAACCACATAATAGATAAAAATTTATACAAACACTGACAAGGGAAACAAGTTAATTCTCTCTGATTATGGACCCTCGCCAAAACTGCTCTCCAGCAATACTATCTGTCCTGCAGCCAGATTATGGTGCTTTTTTTATGGCGGAAAAAAAATAACAAAAACTTGAATAGCGGTGCTGAAATAGATCTCAGTCACGACAGCAGCAACAGTTACTCACATAATCAATTCCGCTTTAGTGGTTTTGCCTACAAAATTTTAAAGCGCAAGACTGTTTTTTGCAGCAATGCTTTCTTTGGAGTTGAATTGAGCTTTTACTTTGAAAAATTCTGAATGACTTCAAAAGAGTCTGTAGCCTGCTTGACACACCTCTGAAAGAGCGGTCAGAAATGTGATTCCCCTAAATGTCCTCTGCCTGGAGACACCGGGGAAATGAAAAAGTGTCCCTAAGTTGATGAATACAGATCACACACACTGCAGCACATGCTGTGTTGTGAGCCAGAGAAACAGTCGCTGCAGAATCAGTTTGTCTAAGAGAGAAAAAAAAATTGTCCCAACACGGCATCAAACACACAACTCTCTAGAAAGTCCTGCACTTTACTGATTGAGTTAACCGAATGCACATTTAATAGTTGAAAAAACTGCTCCAATGTAAAACTTCTTTGCCGACCCCTGCTGAATGCTATTACTTTTTCTTCTTCGAACGTACATATTAAATGTAGTGATGAGTGTCTACACTGCCTGAATTTTACAAGAAGAAGAAGAAAAAGAACATTGTGACAAAATGCGCTCTGTAGCGCTGTTTGTCCATAAAACATGACGGCACAACAAGGCGACTTCCATGGAAGGGGGACATGCGGTTATGTAGATAGAAATGTCTCATTCTAAGGTAGCATTTCTGTCATTTGATCCTCAGACATATTCCACACTGAACCTTTAATACAATGCATTTTGCATCATGGCTAATTTAATCTGTGGGAATGTTCTTACTTGTAGTGCACTAATTGCTGGGGCTGAGTATGTGCGGTGGAGGACCTCCATGCTCTTCAGCAGCAGGTTGAGCTCGAGCAGGTACGATTCACATTCCTCCAAGTCTGAGTGAAAGAGAAATTATTATTAGATGAAAGTTTGGGTGCGTGCAGGCACAGTGATGAGCAATAAAACAGAACATGAAAGATTCACGGCAAGTGAGACACACTTTAAGAAACTGTTGACAAAGCAGGGCAACAAAGAAAAATTTGTGAGCTGAGAGAAATAGACAAAACAACAACCAACCTTTGCAGCACTTGTCCATGTCCTCTGAGGAATGGAGCCAAGAACTGAACTTAGCCTGGTGGATTGACGCCTGCTTGGTAAGCGTAGCCCTCTGTTTTAGAGACAGGAACACAGATAAGGGAGGATGAGGCAATAGCAAGCTCACTGCATCAAATTTAAGGCAACAACAAAGACATTCTTTTAAATGTTTCCCACAAACGAGCACCGGGACAACTTACTTTTCTAAGGGAGTCATTAAGGGAGGGGGAGGATGAGGCGTGGGAGTGGAAGAGGTGCCTTTCATGGGGATACATGGCAATCTCGTTCTGCCGAAACACGCGGTGATGACGCAGCTTTGACACCCACTCCTCAAACAGCTCCGAAGACTTCACCTGGGTGGCATAAAGTCAAAATTAGGGGCAGGGACTTGGAAGAAGCGGCTGTGTGTGTGCTTGTATGAAACAGAAATGGTAAATGAGGGAGAAGCCATGAAGGTGTTGATGCATTTTGCGTGCACGCATATCTCTGAGAGAGGCCGCCGACTCATGTTGAATTCAACAAAACTTAAGATTGTTAATGAGGAGTTACCTTTAGGTGATAGATGTTATCCTCCGTGTCCAGGTCGATGCACAAGGCTTTCTTCTTGATTGACATGACAGAGAGGCCGACATCTATGCAGCCATGGAGCTTTCCCTTCTTCAGCTGTCAACGAAACACTTTGTTAGCATGTGTCTGTCTGAGTGCAAGAATGACAGACGGTCATGGTGCTCTTGAGGTAATACCTACATCCGTTCCACGCTTTGAATACTTCAAGATGCCTTTCTCCAACACAAAGTATCTCTAAGTAGGAAGAAATCAAACTCAAATCAATATTAATTCACAAGAATTAATTAATTAATTACAGGGGCGGCTGTGGCTCATGAGGTAGAGCGGGTTGCCAGTTAATTAATCAGAAGGTCAGCGGCTTTGGTCATACAATAGTTAAACACACCGTTTGAAATAAACGGTATGTAGCCGCAGTATGGATAATGACCATAAACAGACATAGCAACAGCTCATGAGCACACCCTGTTCACTTTAGCTTTACAATAAAAACGAGTACACTGATAAAGCAATTTGACTGTACTTAAGGCCCCCTTTGTCGGTAAAAATGTTACTAAAGTGGCAATTCAGTCATGTTGCAAGGCAGAACTTTTCAGGTATGCACGAGTACACAGAGAGAAGAGGGGGAGGAAGATGACTCAGGGTTACAGTGTAATCGGCTGGGAATACAAAGAATGGGAAGGAGGAAACACAGAGGGCTATAATGGTGAAGAGGAGGAAACACGGAAATAGCTTGAGGTATTAAAAGATAGCTGGTGAGAATATTAAAGGATTAAAAGGCTTGCTAGTTCAACCCTGGTATCGTCAGAAAAGAAATTACAACACCCATTTCACTGTTGCTCTAAAAATGCATAACTGCAGGATTTCTTTACCAAAAAAGATATGAGGCCTTTTAGAACACCACCTATCCTTTTAAGAAACAAAGCTACATGTGATGAACACAGTGCAGAATATTAACACACACTAAAATACAGCCATTACAGCAATCCCCTGTGGCTCACTATCTGACACCCCTTGTATCAAAAGCAATCAAGTTCAGAGTGAAAATAGGTTGTTGGTTCAAGATAAGGCAGTTGCAGTGTTCTATTATAAGAGGTGTTTACAATGCTGTTGCTGTCTGAGGCTTTAAAAGGGCTGGCGAGGTGCTCACCTTATGCCACCCCTTCATGGGCCACTTCCTCCTCTTGAGCAGGAAGCCCTCCTGTCTGCCAGGCTCCTGCATGCTGGCAGGAACCCCCCTGAGCCCCTCCACAATCTCCCAGCTGTCCTGGAGGGAGACACAGGAGCATCACAGACTGCAATACCGCTTATTGTAAAAACAGTGATATTGTACTGTTAAAAAAGGGGTTTAAAGAGTGAGGGCTCCATTTCCAGGAACACTAACAACTATTTGCTCACTGTACTGGAAAATAACAAAATATTTGAAAAGTTTAAGTCTGGTTTCAGGAAGTACCACAGCACTGAGACTGCCCTACTTAAAGTCACCAATGACCTTTTAATGTCTGCTGATGAAGGCATGTGCTCAGTCCTGGTACTCCTGGATCTTAGCGCTGCTTTTGACACCATTGATCACAACATCATGTTAGACAGACTGAGGCACTGGGTGGGGATCTCTGGTACTGCCCTAGAATGGTTTTCATCCTACCTGTCAAATAGGAAGTTTTGCGTGTCTGTAAACAACTATGTCTCCTCGTTCTGTCCAGTTAAATATGGTGGGCCTCAGGGGTCGGTCTTAGGACCCATTTTGTTTTCCTTGTATCTGCTTCCCCTTGGACATATTATCCATAAACATGGCATTTCTTTTCATATTTATGCTGATGACACACAAATGTACTTGCCCGTCAGATCCACAGACCCTGGAATGCTGAGTTCACTTAACAACTGCCTTTGTGAAGTTAAAAAATGGATGTCAAATAAT
>NC_060158.1:19857663-19936133 GCF_021292245.1 Micropterus dolomieu | reverse complement strand
GTTTTAGAATTGACTTTAAAATTCTATTGATCACTTTTAAAGCTCTTCATGGCCTCTCGCCTTGTTATATTTCTGACCTTTTAGTCCCATACACACCAGCACGTACCTTGAGATCCTCGGGCAGAGGTCTGTTGTCTGTTCCAGAGTCTCGACTGAAAACTAAAGGGGACAGAGCGTTTGCTGTCAGGGCCCCGAGGCTCTGGAACAGCCTACCCGAGGAAATCAGGTCGGCTGAGTCAGTGAACTCTTTTAAGTCCCTTCTTAAAACATACTTTTATAGGAGAGCCTTTCCCGATCTTATTTGACTTTATTTTATCCCTTTTATTTTATTGTATTTTACTAATTTTATATTTATCTTAAACGTGTATTTTAGTGTTTTCAATGTTTTTCATGCTTTTATCTTGTATTGTTTTTGTATTATTGTCTCGTGGGTATTATTGTCTTTACACTTGTTAAAGCACTTTGTAACTTGTTTTTGAAAAGTGCTCTACAAATAAAGATTATTATTATTATTACTAACTGAATAAATTTCAACCATTTGATCTACCCATGCACACGCACATTAATAATACTTACACAATACACAAACAGTGGTGCATGGTGCATTTAAAGTTGCAAATCTGAGGTCAACTCATTTAAAAAAAGACAGCAAAAACTCACATACTGAACATTAAAGTACCACACACACACATACCTGGTTACTGTCGTGCTTAGAGGAGCCGCTGCTGTCACTGTGAGTAGGCGATGACGACGTCATCTTTTCGCGACTTGACTGCTCTTTGCCGACTGTTGTCTCGTTTCTGTGGAAACTGCAGCAAAAGAGATCACAGCAGAGCCGCCTGGAGCATCACTCTGACCTTTGAAGGACACACCGCAGCAGTCGGCACTGCGGAGAAAGGTTGAAACAAACTGATGTCAGAGCAGCACACAGGTTTTGCTTTATTTAAAAGAGAACAGTAGCAGCACACAGGAGCAGACAAATAAAAAAACAGAGGAATCACTTACTCACTGTGTGACTAAACTGTAAGCAGCCTAATTGAGGATATGAAATCCCCAAAGTCCAAAGTAGCATTGTTTTAGGGAAGGAAAAATATCCAGAATAAAAACACATAACGAGTTTTTATCATGAGCTCTCGCACAAACCCAGCTCAGGGTTAATGTAATAAATGAGAGCAAAGTACAGACATTTACTCAAAAAAATGTTTCAAATTCAGTGTTTATGGCCACCATACAAGCTTTATGATCAAATGCCCACCTGTAAACAAGTATGGGAGCATCGGAAAAAACAGTAAAACTTCCCACTGGAATGATCATTATACAAACAAGACTAATAATAACACATAAAAGTACAAATAAAAGTTGCATTCAGAGGCTACTTCTATTTCCAAGTACCAGATTCAACTACCACATAGTTAATGTGAAACAAGTACAAAAATACAATATTTCACTAAGATAAAAGATAAAATAGCCCATAATTATAATAAGGTTCAGTAGTTCAGGCAGGTAAAGGGGTTTTATAGCCACGTGTCCCTCATACCTGCAAATCGTATGTCCTATTTGCAACATTAAGCAGCTCATATAGGAGGGAACTATCCAGGGAACTAGGTCTCTGCAGCTTCACCACTGGCTGCTTTCAGCTCATTTAACTTCCATATATTATTAGATCCACTCCGCTAAACTAGAATAGTCTATTATTCCTGCAATAAACTGTTAAAATGCTGTTCGTCATCATTTTGTGTTTTTATTATGATTCTTTTTTTATTCTGCTGTCCAAATTTAGGATCCCAAACCGACAAACCCACAATAAAAACGGGTTTGTGTTGCTTCACACATTTGAAGAGTTTTGTGTTAGGTCACTACATAATTACAGAGATGTCCTTTACATGTTTATGGTTGTGTGGGCTTAGCAGGGAACACCATATTCTCACTGTGATGTAACATTCATTCCTCCCCTTGCCACAAATGACATGCCCCAACCTGGGTGTGTGTATGTGTGAGTGTGTGTTATACCTCAATGTGCATTTTGATGCCACTCCCTTTGTACGCTGATACTGTCAAAGACTAAACTCCGTGTACCGCACATGTGAGCAGGGCACAACCCTGTCTGGTGGATTAACTCAGTGAGTGAAAACCTGTGTGTGCTCTGTGCGTGCTTGCTTGCATGAAAATGAGTGTAAACTCTTTTTGCGCTGCAAAACTACATCCTCGGTAAACGGTCTGATGCTTTGAGTGTGTGCTTGTTTATTCTGTAGTTCCCCAAGGCCTCGCTTACAGTCAGCACCATGCCCAGGACATGAGTCATCAGCAGGAAAGAATGTGCTCAGTGCTTCGATACCCCCGACACACACCATAACATACAGCTAGCTACAGTCAACAATTGGCTAAAAGCAGACTGAAATATGGGGGACGTCCCACTTACTTCACAGCTCTGGAGCACAGACTAAAAGCATAGACAACATATTTGAGTAGGCTTCATATGTTAACGTTGGGGCACTGGAATTAGCTCATCAAGCTGTTGGGTTCGCACTTTTCAGGCTGTGGCATGCCTGGCTTCTTAAGCTGCATCTGAAGCTTTATGGATAGAAATCAAGTTCAGGAACTCATTACGCATAACTTCACATATTTACTTCTGTGTAAACACATCTGTGTGTGGTTTAGACTTTAAACAACAAAAAGGTCTATCCAAACATAGCACACTACATACTGGCAAACAGTGGGATCGGGGGGGGGCTCAGTGCCTCAATGGTACATTTCCAGCTCTTCTTCGAAGATTACACTGATGATTACATACACAATAAGTAGTAAGTAATGGGTGGCAGCATCAAGCACATCTTGACATACCTGTAACACACTCAGCTAAAGCTAAAGCTGCGCATGATCCACTGATTATCAGACTGAAACCTGCTTTCCATTGCTCAGCCCTTTCACACAACTTAACAGCAAAGTTTGCAACAAAACTCTTCCTTTGAGCAAAACCTCAACAATTGCCACTGCATATGTGCACAGATTTTGTTTCAAGTGTCACCACCTTGCAGCACTTCCTCATTTGCGAAAGCTGTGTATTCATGTGGAATACAATCTGCCACAGATAAACGGTAAAATCTGTTAATGAAGCTGGGAGATGTCAGTCCCCGAATATCTCACTGAGCGCCCTACTTACCCCGACTGAGTGATGATTACTGTAATATTGTACACCACTGAGCCTCCTGCGCTGTAAGACTAGAAGTGCTAGGGTTTTGCCTGTCTGTCTTATGTAATGAGAGTTAATCATTAATGGAACAACACCTTGTAAATGATCTGTTTAGATGTGGGGTCATGCTCGTAGCAAGGGCCAATGCCACAGAGTCACAAGGCCCAAGTGAGGGAATAAAAGGTTTAAAGGTGGAGGAGGTGACTACTTTGTGTGTTTTTCTTTCTTTTTTGAACACGTGGCAGCATTCAAGAGATCAGCTGATGGGAGGGAGGAGGAGATAAAGCACATATGCAAATGAGAAATTAATTGATTTTGTTTGGCTTTATGACAATGTAATTACAGTGGGTCATTTTGTATAACATTGCTGTGTGGTATTACATAGTAAATTATCTAACTTGAGTATTCTCTTCTTTTATTGCCTCTAGCATTTTTCTCTTTCCCTTCACTGAAGGGAAAAGTACCAACAATTACCTTACAGTGAGAACAGGTATTTCCCCTAAACTTCACTCATTAAGAGGGGTTTCTATGGGTAAGCACAGACCTGCTTAAAGTCAGGAGTCAAAAGCAGAGATGCAAATACACACAGCAGCTGGACTTTTTCTTCTGCTCCTCCCATTCTCCTAAAATGGCCACCAGGCTAACCACCTTGAAGCTTTCACATGTCAAACTTTGTGCACGGGCAGGAATGCTGCGTTTAATGGCATCATCCAACTAGGACTCAAACAACAATAATGCAACAAGTCATTAAGTCTGCTGTTAAATCCTTTTTGAGTTGAGCCTGGCTACAGGCTACAGGCAACACCTATTGTGTATTTACATAAAGCCCCGTGGCTTTCATTAACTAAAGCCTCATCTGAGGTTCACCAGTTTTCATGACAGGCTGAAGCCTGAGGAATCGTCAGGCGTTTCTAGTCCTGGCATGACAAACACACAGACACTGACTTTGCCGCCAGTCCATCTGCTTTCTGGCTCTTCACATTCTTGAAACAGCAGGACTGCCATCAAACCAACAGTAGTATGACTGGGACTGCAAAAGGTCCTCACAGATGGCCCATCAGTGACTCTACCTCCAATAAAGCGTCAGAATCTTCCAGTAAAGCTTCTTCACAGTATTATAGAGTTAAAGCTGTGCATGATCCAGTGATTATCAGACTGAGAGCTGGCATGAGATGCTTTAAATAGGCATGCATCTGGCAAAATTATCCGTCTATTTCATACATCAACACCAATGTTTTAACAAAATAAAAAAGGGATATGTGGCAGCATATGGTTTTGGATTGGTTGGTGGCAGTAGCACTTAGCTTTTCTGACCTCTGACATCATGTTGGACCCAACAATATTTTTCAGCTGAAAGTAATCCAGCCCCTGTGTTTCCTGTCCGCAGGCAGAGAAAAAGTTATGTGGGCATCAGCGAGAGGTAAAAAGCAGCCCCAATATGCCATTCAGCAGTGAGTTATTTTCATGTGCACTCAAAAGAGAGACAGAAAGAGAACAAGCTTGAGAAGCAGCATGCCCATAGTTTCTTGACCAACGTAATTTTGAAAAGCCGCATCACAAAAGATGTCTTTCTGTCTCTTTCCCACAGAGACAAGGGGCACTTTGTGTTACTGCTCAATCATGGGTTGCTATGGATACAAAAAAATGGCAAAGACCAGAATATATTCAGTTTGTTCTTTATGGAAATCAGAAGGCATAAAACATGGGGCTATTTATAGAACCTGTGCCCTTACCAGCAGAAACATGGTTTCACATAAGTGTCAGTACCGACCAACCGGCTAGGCTGGAAGTAGGACACAATATCCTATAACCTTGCAAAACCATAAGCAATCACAGGCGGGCTATTCTCAGAGTGGCCACTTGGTGTATTAGTCAAGGCAGGAGTGCTGTGTATTTACCAGCTTTTAAGTGGGTGTTGTGCAAAGGAGAGAGTGACACAGAGATAACTGACTCACGTCAGCCACGCTGGAGGTTTACGCCCAGAAATGTTGCAGCAGGAATAAACATTTAAACTGCAATTAGCTGACTAATAGACATTTATTCCTGTGGCACAATCTTCTGTTGGCTTGAGATCAAGAGAGTGCAGGGGGACCAGCCTCGAACAGCAGCCCCTTAAGCCTGTAGAGATTCAATCTCAGCATCTTGCTCAAGGGCACTTCAACAGGGCAGCTACAGGCCAACACATGGGATTGAACCCAGGTTGTTTGGTTGAAGGGCATCCTCTTACTACGTCTCCTCTGCCTAGGGCTGCAACTAACTACTTTTTATTACCAGTTAATCTGGCAATTATTTTCCGGATTAATTTATGTATTATTTGGTCTAAAAAATGTCAGAAAACATCTGAAATAACAAGAGCCCTCTGTGAGCCCTCTGTGACTGTTCGTCTGACCAACAGTCCAAAAGCAAAGGTATTCACTTTTAAATGACATAAAGTTTTGGAAACGAACCAATCCTCACACTGAAGAAGCTGGACATTCATTTTCTGACTTAAGCGATTAATCAACTAATCTGCTCGCATGATTTTTCATCATTCTTCTCCATTCTTTCTATTCATTTAATTTAGGTGACGCTTACAATGTCAGAGGTCGCACGCCTCTGGAACAATTAGGGGTTAAGTGTCTTGCTCAGGGACACAATGGTGGATGGGTCATAGTTGGATCTCTCTCACCAAAGGCATGTGTCTTATCCATTGCACCACCACCACCACCACTCTTTTCTGTAATGTAAAAGTTTACACATATTCTATAATGTTATTACAGGTTTATGAACCAGCCTCATACACCCTCCGTTTGAAAAAATAACTTCAGGGCTAGTACAGTTTTGTTTACACCAGCTTGGGTGCAGGGCTGACACAATTATGTCTGTGAATGGTGAGTCCGTCACCACCCATGCATATAGTTATTAGTATAGATTTATAGTATCAAAGTAAAAGAACAGCTCATGATCATTTCATGAATCAATAGTGTGTATGGTAGGGATGCAACCAACCATTATTTTTATTCATATAAAGAGTGAAAAATGTCACATCACAAGTTTAGTCCATTCCCAAAGATGTTTAATATAATATTATTGAAGTCTAAGAAAAATATTCACATTTGAGAAGCACTGAATTTTTGGCATTTTTGCTGAAAGAAATGACATAAACTATTAACTATGAATTGTTGCCCATTGTGTTCCCATCGACTAACCATCTCGACTCTGATGGTAAATGTAGAACAGATTACTGGGAAATTATCCTGTCCTCTTAAATACAAAACACTGCCTTTACTGCCTTTAAATGAATGTCTCCCATCTGAACAACTCAGACCTGACTAACAAGACTAGCCTATATAATGCACTGTAATCTCACTATTTAATATAAACACACTGAATAAATGAAGGAAGGAATAGTTTGCTTACGCTGGCTGTTATGTATGTCAGCGCAAAAACAAATGCGGATTGGTTAAATTAAATAGTCATTACCGGGGACGAACTCCACAGGGAGAAACCACAGGTGTCCCGTTCAAAGTCACAGCCCTGCTTAGTTCCTGTTGCCAACACAGCAATTCAAACTTGTCAGCGCAGACAAAATGTCCAATATATCCCTTGTGGTCGTAAACCCTGGGCTCACACAGCCCAGATAAAAGCCATCACTTCAAACTGCTACATAGAGGCTTTCAAACACACCAATTTAGCATCAAATTCTATTAATAATTCTATCGAAAGCGATATTTCACTTAAGCGCCGAGACGGGCTCTAAAGACACGACAGGAGCGCTGTCAACTCTGCCGCTTCATTCAAACGGAAGCTAGACAACAACAACAGCAGAAACATAGACATAACGTCCCACGAGTTGATTATTAATGAAAGGAAATACTTACGGTTCTGTGGCGGCAGCTACACCATCCTATCCTCACGGTAGAGAGATACAGCACCTGGTTTTGGGCTACTGCTCCTCTCTTCGGTGCCCGAGCTTCGTGGAGCCGGAGGAGGCGGGGCTTGCTTAGTGGGCAGGGTTGACTGACGCTCTACTGAGCCAATCACAAACCAGGACAAAGGCGAGGGGCGGGAAACGGGTTGGGCGGACACGTTTTTAAACGGACCAAGTGACGTAGACGAAAATTTCATAGACAGAAAAATACAATAAAGGTGAGGGTTCAACGCCAGACAATGGAGTGTCAGGTGAGCTCCAGGTATTAGGTGAAGTACTAGGACGCCTACGTCCTCTGCTGTCATTACTGTCTTTCAGAGGCTTAGTTTTAAACCTAAAGTGAAGATGCAGTTTCAATTTAATGCCCTTACAATTTCCTAAAGACCAAGTGAAGTCATCAAGTTGACGTTTTATCTGAACAAAACTCAAACAAACAAAAGGAAAAGATATTCAGTTTATTATCACTAACACAAAGAAAAGCACCAATTTGTTAGCTGGAACTTTAGGGAATGTTTGGAGTTTTTGATTGAAATATGACAACGATTAATCATTTATCAAAATAGCTGCCAATTATCTTTCTGTCATCAACTTATTGGTTGATTATCTACTTGTTTCAGCTCTACTATTATTACCTGTTGCGGATTGTAGGGAACTGTTTGTTCATGAATGACAGCCAGTAGGTGTGGAGAAACAGTATGTTTTCAATCTGTCTGGTCCAATGACAGATTGTTTGGTACTTTTCTTCAGACATTCTGGTTGCAAAAGATGGCTTCACCCACAAGTGCTGACTGTTTGGCTGAAACGATGAGTAAGTGAGAAAGTTGCGTGTCTGCGCCCAGAAGGAACGAGCGAGAGGGTGAACGAATGAGCATGTGTTTATGTGTTTTTACTTAATGTCTGTCTACTAATGCCTTCTTCGGAGGAAGCTCTGCTCAGTCGGTCCACCTCTATTGTCCTTGTGGCTCTGTGAACCACCTTCATGCCTTAGATTTGTTTCCCCAACAAAACAAATTTCCTCCTTTGCATGGGCACGAGGCTGTCACTTCCTGCATGGGCTTATTTCTATGGCAACAGAGGGAAGGGGAAACATAAAAATAAGGGTGAAAAAATGTCTCTGAAAGGGAGAGTTGGAGTTGGGTGTGTCCTGAAACTTAGAAACCGACAGAACTAATGGCAGTGTTTGGAGTTTAAAGGAATGTTGGCCTACTGCATCAGGACTGAGAAAATGCGTGTTTATTGCTGACATGCAGGGGTGTGATGCTGGAAGCAGAAAAGACTGTTATCGGTGTCTGTGTCTCAGATCTTTTAATTGTGAAACCCCGGTGGGTTCCCTTGTACTTACCTATGCAGGTCAAAATTGTAGCCCATAGGCAACACACCCTGCATGACATACCTGACCAGAGACAGACTTTGAACCACTCCTGTCCGCGCGCGCACACACACACACACACACAGCACACCTGAAAATGCAACAGACATACACTGATGAAGACCTTAAAACATGTTCTACCACAATTTAAATCAGATTTTAAAAAACTGGAACGATGAAGAGGAAGTTGATACATGACACTGTCTGCCACTATGGCTATTTATATCCCCTATCAGCTTTCTGTCGCTTACAGTATACACACACAGGCATACACACATACTGCATGAGCAGATTATGTATGACAGTGTCATCTATAGGTTAGATGTGATTACTGCACACTGAGCAGCTGGTATTCATGCAGGAAGCTGAAACACGGCTTGCTGCACTGATCAGTGTCAGTGAGTTCATGTGAACTTTTGTTTAACAGAGGGGCAAATAACACGGATTGCAGGGAGGGCCCTAATACTGTTTTAATTGCATAAGAAGGTCTGTTGTTTACTCAGCTCCGCAACTGTGCAACTTGACCTGAAATGTTAAGGGGGGTAAAATGAAGAGTGACAACACCCTTCAACTAGAGGAGCTCCATCTTTAAGATGTTAAAGGAAGACACTGACTGGGTTCACGTTCTATAGCTGAACATGATCTCTGATACTGGGCCGTATTAACCTAACGCACTAGGGGGCCTGAGGTGTGGATGCTACTAATCCACTGTTTCTCCCACTCTATGTGAATTGTGCGTGTATTAGTTAGTGATTAGTAACTCGTTTGAACTTGACCAAGCACTATTTTATTTTGTGAAATGCACTGAGTAAGCCAGCAAGTCTGTAGGGTAAGTATGAAGCAACAGCCAGCAGCGGGTTTGCTCAGTTTAGCACAAAAGACAGGAAACAGCTGTTTAATCTGTTTTTGATGCACCATGCAAACTACCAGCAGCAATTATATATTTTTTGTTTTCTCCCTCCGAAAAAATTATTTTACATTGGGGGTTCTCTAAATCTCAGCAAGAAAGCAAAAGTGTATTTCCAAAAAATGTTATTCCTTTAAAACTAGATTTTAACTTAGGGCGTCAAGATTGGGTAATAAAGTAGATTTTGTCCCAAGTCCTATCAGTTAATTTTGAGATGCAGTGGTGCATCTATATGCCATATGCTTAACCTGGAGTCTCCAGGGCCTCTGTTGTCTGGGGCCGTAGGGCACTGCCCACTTTGCCCTGTTGGTAATCCAGCCTTACTTTGACCTCCCTGTGGAGGAGGAAGCATGCAAATATAAAGTTTCTCAGAAGAGATGAGCCCTCTGTTAGGTTATAACTGTACTGTTGCCTCCTCATGCTATAATGTGCCATGTCTCCAGAGGGCGATGTTGCCCAGAAGCCATGCAGTGTGGGGACTTGGAGTCCACAGCTGTGGATCAGATGTCTCAGCTCTCTAAATTACTGACTGGCAACTTTGTTTTAATGACTCATCAAGCCCACATTTTTTGGTACTTGTTTTGCATTGTGTTAGCTTGAGTGATGCTAATCTAGACTTCATGTGCATATGAGTGTTTTTGCGCTTGCTTTCATGTTTTAGTGTGCTCATGCAGCCCTGTACAGCCTATCACAGTTTTCGTCGGGGAGAGGCGGGGTGGGGTTAGGGGGGTTGAGTGTTATCATCTGTTCAGCTCAGTGATCTTAAGATCTTAAAGCATTATGTTCTCTCTGTGTCATTATGTGATTGAGGCTGATTATGTGCATGGAGACAGTTTCTATCAAACTCTGCAGATCAAAGGGTCGCCCTCCCAATACACACACACATACACACACTCTCTCTATCATTTACACTACCCTCCTTATTCCGCCCCCTTATCTCCCCCTCCACTCTTCCCACCCTTTCAACAGGGCAATAGCATGCTCTAATTTTTTCCAGATGTCAAGTACCTCCCTTCCTCCTCTTCCCTGCTCTACTCCCTCCATTCTTAACTCTCACAGGCTCGAAGTTCTGCCACCCCTCCTTCCCTCTCTCTGTCTTTCTCTTCTCTCCCCCCGCGCCTCAACATATTGGTCTCAACGACAAAATATGACCCCAGAAGGTCAGCCAGGAGAGGCTGGAGCTCTCCCAAAGCAGAAAGGAATGCCGAAACAAATGCGTTTCCCACATTGCACCAATGTGCTAGTGTTGTTGCAATCAGCCGTTTTGGTCAACTGTGCATTTTCACGCTGCCAGCTGTTTGCGACATGATTTTTTGCTCTAATTTTGATGAGATTGTTATTTTTGTTTTTGAGCAGAGTGATGATTGGTGTCAGTTGCTGCAACTGGATTCTATCTCTTCCTCTCTTTCCCTCCATCTTGCCCTCATTTTCTCCTTCCCTCAATGGGAACCAACTGTGGGAGTTGAGCAGAGAGAGCAGTGGGAATGTGGAGGGTTACAAGCATGGGGCCCAGGTGTCCCCTCCACTCTTCTTCTGTGATTTAAATACATTTCAGCGCACCTACAATATGGCTGCGTCTTCTGTATAACACAAAGAGTCTTTCATTTCTACCCACAGTGATATGTCAGTGACTCCACGGACACATGTTGCACATAGAGGATAGTCTCTTTCACCATCCCCCTCTCCAAGTCCATAAACACACTAACTCATCCACTTGCAAACATAAAGACACACACACACCATTAATGTGTGTGAGCATGGACTAGATGATTCCCAGCCCTAGCTAAAGCACTTAATGATCCCAGCAGCTGTAGCTCATGTAAACTCTCCTCACACACATGCATGCACACACAGACCCACCTCGTCATCGTCTCTTTTCCTTCCTATGCTTGATTGCGACTGATTCTGTAAAGCAACTAAAGAACACTTCAAGTAGTAGACATTACCCAAAGAAACACACATGCTCCTAGACAAGAAAAAAGTGCACACATTTTCACACACACACAAAACGGATCCACACGCTGTCTGTTACTGGTTTGAACTATTTCCTATTGATTAAATCCCCTGTTGGATGGCTAATCTGAGGAACAAAGCTGCTGTTCATCTTCAATGTGGATCATCCTTCACGCTGATTACTTTGATAAGCCCCATATATGTGCTGGTTTCATGCAGTGTTATGTTACCAGGACGTGTCCCATATAAATTGTCACTCTGATGAATGTTAGGCCCACAGGGAAAAATGAGCCGCTGAGATCCCTGCCTTCTGACATACAATAGGATGCACATGTTTCCACCAGCACAACTTCCTGCAAGTTTGTGACTTTGCGTGAGGCTCATTAGTTCCTTGCACTGTGAGTCCTGCTGCTTATGTATATTGGTGCATTTTTGTATGATAAATTATCACTTCAAGAGTATCACCTACTGTATTTAATGTGATTTTGTAGTCCTATGTGTATATGTGTGCAAGCATGCTGAAATCCTGCTTGTGTACATTATCTGTCACAGCATGGTAAGATGCAGCATTTTACCCCCTTTTCACATCGTAGCCTTGCTGCAGTGTGTGCTACTTTCACATTTATTTATTTCATTGAAAATCTGTATTGAACAATGTTTGAGTGAAGACCAGTTGTGGAAACTACTCTACTTAAATGAGAAGATCGATGCCACCCTTGTGTCTGTACAGTATAAAACTACAGCCAGGAGATGGTTAACTTAGTTTAGCATAAGGACTAGAAACACAGGGAAACAGCTAGCCTATAGCCTGTGTTAATTAGTGAGCTTTAAAGGAGTTGGACGGCAGAATTTGTTACCCTTTGACAGAGGCTAACTGCTCCCTCCGCTTCCAGTCTTTGTGCTAAGCTAAGCTAGCCAGCTGCGACGGTAACTTCAGACTTACCACAAAGATATGGGAGTTGTATCAATATTTTCAGCTAGCTCTCATCACGAAAACAAATATTTGTATTTCTCAAAAAGTCTTAACAGTTCCTTTCAGAAGAAGTGCATCGCTAAATATCATTTTCAATGCAACATTGTATAGTTGTTTGAACTGCTCTTTGCTAGCTTAAACTCCAATACAACATCACTTTGATTGAAACAATCTCCACTCGGGGTCAACTTAATCCCTTGTTCTGGAGCTTTTGCCCACATCACACTGACATCGTCAGGAGATGACAGTTTCACGAAAATTGTGAATTGTGACCAACTCTCTAATGTGGAATTATTGTGGTCTCTATATAGTGGATACATTTACACACACAGAATTCAGACACTCAAAGAAAATGGCGGACACTAAATGCAGTGCACTATGTGGGCTGGTATTGTTCATGCGGGACACTTGAGTGTAAAGCGCACACACATTTGCTCTCCCTCTCTGTCTCTCACCCTCATTCATAGAAAAGCAGTTTGAACACCTGGAGACTGTGCAGGAGAAATGTAACACTCCTAGACGACCTACATATGCTGCAGCCTCGGCTCATTTACACGCACACACAGAAACCTGCACTGACTGGGAGATTCTTTAGTTAATGCAGACACTTTTGCACTCACACACACACACACACTCACAAAATGTGTCTGTGTCGTGCAACAGGCACGCTCAGGTGCAGACAGATATACAAGCCCTTCTCTCTCTCTCTCTCTCTCTCTCTCTCTCTCTCTCTCTGGAATTAGGTTTCTCTCCCTCATACACACACTCTCCCTCTGCTGAAATGTTGTGGTTGATTGGACAGTGAGAGGCCCGCTGGGAGGTGATGAAAGGATGGGCTGGTGAGGGGTGAAACCAGTCTGCAGTCTTCATTGTGTGCAGGCACAGTGGCAGACAGCCCTGTACAGGGTCCTCAATGCCACCTATTGTGCCAACTTCTTCGTGAATCTGGGTCAACTCCAGAGCACTTTTTCCATCGCAACAATCTCTGTCTACATCAGGCTAACATTGCACTCACTTTCTTCAGATTGTTTTATCATTGCTTACCCTGTTTCCATCTTTCTGCCCATCTGATTTACACTCTGCACTTTCTTGGGAATGAATCATTTAACCCTTAACCTCCTCCAAATGTTACTGCATTAAGGTTAAGGCCGTTATTTCTGATGCTACAGTGACTGAAAGCCAGTATATGCTGATGAAATCTTCTGTGTATTCCTTTCAATTCTGACACAGACCAGGCGACTTCTATAAACCGGACTGGTCCCACTGTGTCTGAGGCCAAAACTCTTGAGTGTTTTCTCAATGTGTGTGTTCTTCAGAGAGAGGGAAAGAGAGAGGAAGACAGGGATACAGAGCGGGGCGGGGGGGGGGGCTACTGCTATGTAGAAATGGCCAGACAGGAAATGACCTCCCTGAGAGAGGGCTTCCCCAAGGGTTGTCTTTCTCTCTGTCTCTCACAGACACTCACTCATACACAGAGCTATTCTATGTCTGACTATGATGTCTGACAACATATGCATGAGAATGAGGCCAATCAGGGAGTGTTTAGGGTTTTTGCTCTGTGCTGAAAATGCAAGGAGCTGCAACAGTCATCCATTAGCTCTGCTTTGGAAACCCCTGCAATACTTGCTTCTCAAGGGAAGTTACATGTGTGTGCAAGTATGTGTTTGTGACTTTGTGTGCATGGGT
This sequence comes from Micropterus dolomieu, assembly GCF_021292245.1. Classification (NCBI taxonomy): domain Eukaryota; kingdom Metazoa; phylum Chordata; class Actinopteri; order Centrarchiformes; family Centrarchidae; genus Micropterus; species Micropterus dolomieu. The sequence goes on along the minus strand of NC_060158.1, from coordinate 19,922,145 downwards.
GAGTTATGACTGCTTATTCTTCCCATGGTTGACAAATCTGTCTTATCAAAGTTTAATAAGATGTTGCAATTTAGATTGTGTGAAAACAAGTTGGGAAGTGAGCAGAGAAGTTCAAATACTCAGTTTGAAATATTGAAGAGACAGTAAAAATAGCTAAATTTCCAGCTTAGAAAAAATTAAACTAAAATTTGACAATTCAATTGTATGAAAAATATAGTCTTTCACATTAAAAGTGCTAAATATTATCCTGTTAAAGATAATTGGAAACATGATGGGTGGTGTCAATAAAGGGGTGCTTGAGCTCATGGGATGTGGAGGAAGGCTGCATTTTTAGTCAAAGGTTGGGAACCACTCATCTAGGTTGTGTGTATGTCAATGGGTAAACACTCTACCTCACGTGCCATAAATGTGCAGATGCCTTGGCAGTAACATTGCATGCTTTTCAGACTGGGCTGGAACATAAACCTTCATGTACACTGCAGAAAAGCTTTCTTCGTTCCGCAAACGTCTGTACAAAATCTTCACATGGTCCACTCACCTTGAATTTATTTCCCCACTTTCAACTTGGAGATCTCTGATTTGGCACCTCTCCTCACCAGTCTTAACACACACACACACACACACACACACACACACACACACACTTCACAACCCGAATTCCTCATCTGAAAATGTGAACCATCTGCGCTCCTTTTGGCCCTGACAACACAAGGCGCGTTAATGAGAGAATGGTAAATTACTGCATGATGATGGTGTTCCTACTGTAGACTAGAGAGTGCAGACTGGCCCGGTGATGTATTGACTCTATGTGCTTATACTTGCTCACTTTGTGTATGCAATGTTGGCCAGGTTGTCCTCTGTCTGGCAGAGTATATAGCACAGCTGTTCAGCAGGCCACAGCTATGAATTATCATTTTTCATAGCTTATCAAAACCAATGGCAGTTTTAATGGAGGCATTTTGTTTAACTTGTTTTATGAGCAACTCTGGTTTGCTCTGTCTGCACCCTGCTGCGAGGGAATCCAAGACTTCGGGGTTCTCTTGGGATTCCGTGGGAAGGAAATCTTCTTGTCTGCTTTATCCATACCAGAGATCCGATCCAGATCTCAGACCCCCGGTGGCTGCGGGGGCGCGCAGAAAACTCGGTCAAAGGGTTTCTCAATCACTCTCCCCCTTCACTGTAGAGACACTTGTGTGTGTGTGTGTGTGTGTGTGTGTGTGTGTGTGTGTGTGTGTGTGTGTGTGTGTGTGTGATTACCTGCGTGCACGCGCAAAGTTCTGGGTCTCGTGCGTCAAGACTTGCACATCTGTTTTTGGCAGGGTCGCAGAGTTGCGGGGGAGGGACTACTTCAGTGTGTGTGTGTGTGTGTGTGTGTGTGTGTGTGTGTGTGAGCACGCTCCGCGCCTGAACTTTTTTGCGGAACTGTAATTCACAGCAGATGACCACTTGGGGGGATGGAGGCTTTACTGGGGAGGTGAGACAGCATCAGAGCGCACTGCACAATTTAATTTGCTCTTTAGATGATGCTGCTGAGTGATAGGGCCTCGTGCTTGATGTGTACGGCACTTTTCGCTCCACTTTTCACAGCAAAAAGTAGATTATGGAGTCGATCTCCAGCGTGAGAGGAGAGAGGGGCGACCGCACCTGAGCTACACAAAGCGAATGCCGCATCAGCCTCTGGCTGTGCCAGCCGCGCTGCGGGAATGGATACAGGCAATTTCCTGGCGGGCATTTGCTTTTTCCTGCTGTCGCTCAATGGGTTTATCTCTTCCTCACCGGCAACCAGCTTTTGTCCCGACCGCTGTGAGTGTCAGCACCCGCAGCACCTCATGTGCACCAACCGCGGCTTGCGAACTGTGCCCAAACCCGCCGCGCGTGTGCCCGAGGACGCGCTGATCTTCAGCCTTGGGGGTAACTTTATTACCAACATCTCTGCCTTCGATTTCACACGGTACAGTAACCTCATGCGGTTGAATTTACAGTACAATCAAATACAAACCATTCACCCCAAAGCATTTGAGAAGCTCTCCAATTTGGAAGAGCTGTACTTGGGACATAATCTTTTATCAAATATTCCCACTGGGACGTTACAGCCCCTGAAGAAATTAACTATTCTCTATGGAAATAATAATGACATTCAGAAAATCACTCCGGAGCTCCTTGCCAACTTGGATAACCTTGTTAAATTGCGTCTGGACGGCAACTCAATAGAAATATTGCAGGAGTCTGTTTTTAAAAGTTTGACCGGTCTACATTATCTCCATCTGGAATCCAACAAACTGCAGCATATTCACAGAAACGCCTTCTCTAAACTCACCAACCTGCGCTTTCTAAACCTGGCGCACAACAAGCAGTCAGTCGTGCGCAACGCCCTCACTTTTTCCCAACTCAAAGCTCTGACGACTTTGCTGCTGTCTGAAAATGAAATCCAGTTCGTCGGAAACCACGTCTTCCAAAATCTGAAAAGGCTGTCTAAACTGTCCCTCAGTAACAACAGAATCTCTCGCCTGGACAGCGGGGCCCTGAAGGGGCTGTCGAGCCTCAGAGAGCTTCTGATTGACGGTAACGAGCTGGAGGAGATCCCCGCCGGTCTCCTCGACTCCCTGGAGCGCATCGAGGAGCTGGACTTCAGTCGCAACCGGATTTCAAACGTGGACTCTTTAGCCTTTTCGCAGCTTAAACATTTGAGGGTCCTGAAGCTGAAGAACAACATGCTCACCAGTCTGTCCGGGGACATTTTTGCCCTCAACAAAGTGCTTTACGACCTGGATCTCCATGGCAACAACTGGACCTGTGACTGTCGCCTGGAGGAGCTGAAAAGATGGATGACTGCTGCGCATTCTCAGGGCAAATTGTTGACTGTTTTTGTGCAGTGTCATCACCCAGCAACTCTGAGGGGGAAGTATCTGGACTATGTGAACAGCTCACAGCTGCAACCCCTTGGAAACTGGACCCACTTGTGTAGGAGTCAAGGTGGGCCTGAGGAAAGCCGGGGAGGGGGTGTGTTGGTAAAGGTGGAGGGGAAAGCGATGGGAATGGCAGATGCAATAAAGCAGGAGGAGAGAGGTGAAGAAGGCCAGGTGGAGGAGACAGAAGGTATAGATTTGAGACAGGGGGTCACGGATGGGGTGATAATGAGGAATGAGGGAGAGAAAAGGAAGAGAGAGGGACAGGAGGCAGTGGGAATTCAGGGAGACCAAGGGGGTCTAGAGGTGGCAGAACACTCGTCTTTATTGGAAAGAAAGAAACCAAAGAAAGAGTCTCAGAGCCCAAGGTCACGACCTGCTGCAGAGGCAGCTGGAAAACATGCCAAAGGGAGACAAAGGTCAAATGTAATTTCCAGAACTGTTCCACCAGCTATTTCCACACCAAGTCACGCTGGACACCAGGGCAGGAACGCCACTGAGCCAAACACAGGGCTCACCACCACTTCTCCGGACCAGTCAGGAGAAAAGTTTGATCTTCTGAGGTCAGATCAGGAGGAGGCTCTACCAGTTATCACCGATCCTTGTGTGTTCAACCGCCATTTCATCACTAATGTTTCTGTGAGTCAAGTGACATCTAGTGCTGTCACCGTCAACTGGGCCACCAGACATCATCACCAATACACACCAGGACCTGGGCCAGGCCTAGATGAAGTCCACTACCGGATTCTGTTTGACCGGTTTGGCACTCCAGATCGTTTCCCCCGCTATGTTTACAGTCGTGGCACAGCTCGCTCTGTAACCCTTCGAGAACTCAGCTCAGATGTCACCTACGTGGTGTGCGTGGAGGGAGTAGTCGGAGGGTCTGTGTGTCAGGTTGCACCCCGTGACCACTGTGCAGGGCTGGTCACTCTTCCGGAGGGGTTCAGCCGCAGAGGCATGCTGACCTCTGACCTCCAGCTGGTGACGGTGGCCACGCTGGCCGGAAACGCCGTGCTGCTGCTTGTCATTGGCGGAGTCTGGCTGGGGCGGAGCCTGAAGAGGAGGTTGCAGAGGAGGAAGTCGGCCGTGCACGTTCGGCACATGTACTCCACCAGACGACAGTTTCGTCCCACCATGGCGACGGCCTCGGTGTCCACTGATTTCACCAGCTACCAAAGCAGTCGGCCAGCAAGACTCGCACCACTAGAAGAAGGGAACCTCATTGAGTTCCCCTGTGACCGCTTTCTGGACAGCAGCAGTCTTCGCAGAGACAGTGACATGCAGAGATTCTCTGACTAGAGCCAACAGGAGGATATGTTATTTGGTATGTGCTGCGATCTCTGCTCTATTTAGAATAAAGAAAATGCACACTGCAGTGTCACATTAAAAACATGGGTGTGTTTGTGGCTGTGAACAAACCAAGTCATTTCATCCCCAAGAAAACTTTTAAAGTCACAAGAGACCAGCTGAGCTCATCAGTGCCTTTTCAGACACCAAAGGAAGTCCGGTCCCTTTGACTTCCTCTTCCTGCTTTGCGCCTTTACTCTTTCATTTCCTTGCACCTGTGAGTGCTTCTAACTGTGATTTGTTGTGATTGCAAGTGTACACTCATGAATGATTCATCACTGATTTCAACTACGGTGCTAATATTGAGTTCACAGACATCATATTGTCTCATATTTGTACAGTGTGTAATGATGGCTACTGGTTGGCAGGAAAAAAAACATTTGTTTTGTATCACATCTATCATGTTTTTATACTTATATATATAATTTTGCATTACATGAAGAAGTAAAGTCCCCCAAAATGTGATTGATTTGTTTTTTGAGTGTTTATGATTTGCCTCTATGATAGATGTTACTGTCTCTGTGGCTTTCAAATATCTTAAGCCACTGATTATATTAAGCACAAGTGGATTATATTTCCAGAGATAGGGTGAATATATATGTAGAGTATTCTATATATACATTGCTAAACATGAGTGAGTCATACAGAAGTGAAGAAGCCTCTTGGATGAGAGGCAAAATGTCCAGTCCAGTCGCCCTTGATTTAACCCTCGTTATTCATACACAAAGATTGCTTGCATTAACATCTTGAACTCCAGGTTGTGTTTGACTCTTTTATTTTTACTCTTATGACATAGTTATCATATGCCTCAGACAAGCAGGCCAGACAGGTCAGGCTACTAAGAAATACCATCATTTGGCATGTGAGTGGTACTATACGTGTTTTAAGATACTTTTCTTTTCCAAATGGGTCACTTTTTATTGATTTGTAATATTAACTTTCACATATTATATTTCTTGTATTTGAAAATATAGAACAATTAATGAGATTTTTCCTCTGATATTTATTACTTTAGAGGGAGACATGAACAATGTGTGTGAGGGTGGGGAAGATAATAGCAAAAGTATGCTAGAGACGTTAGTGTGTGTGTGTGGGGGGGTGCGCGCATGCGTGTCAAAATGAGGCCTGGCAATAGTTAAGCAGTCCCTTTGTTTGAGCAGACAGGGTGGAGTGCCTCACAAACACATGCACAAATACACGTGCATTTATATATCACTGGACAGTCAAGATGTCAGAGCTGTAATGTTTAGACATAAAAACGTTTCAATATTCTGGACCAAGGCGTTATTTACAGCTGGTACCAAAATAATGTCCATAAGTTTGGGACACTTTCCTTTACTGATGGTAAATATAGTTAGACAAAAAAACCCATTAAAATAAAAGACTAAATACCATTTTAAATGTTTCTTTGTGTATTAAATAAGAAATACTTATGTCTTTGCAGGCTATAATCTACTTTGCTGACCACTTTGGTTATTATGGTCAACTGCCAGTAACAAAACCAGTCACTAGATGGCAGACTAGACCATACTGTATGTACAGAAACAAACTGATAATTATATTCCCATTGCTCACACTGGCTTTCCCTGTCCAAATTAAATCAAATTAAGACAGATTTTTATATCATAAAAAAGTTTTAAAAGGATATAAAAAACAAACCACAAGGAAATACCAGAATAAGTGTTTATTAACTGATAGGGATAGAGACATGAGGTGTAGTTTATAGTTATTTAGGGCAGTTTTTAAAAAGTGCTTGAAAGGAAACACTGTACAATCATGTTTTAAATGGCTTTGCAAGAAGGACAGGACTTGAAATTTTAAAATAAACGTGTTCTCTTAGCAGGAATAATTTGTAGAAAAATAGTTTTGACAAGCTGCCTCTGCATCAAAGAGAAGGCATATGGTGTGCCCTCACAGATTCACAGTTAGAAATATAAAACTAATAGATAGGCTTTGTTTTTTTTAAATTAGTGCAAGATATAAGAGCAAAATATACTGGAAAGATTTGTTATGATAGTGTATGTGCATAGTCAGTGATTGGCAGGCAGTGGTTTGATTGCTGTGAACCAGATATGTTTCTGAATAAACACAGGAACCAGTTGCCATGAAACCACAGTTTTTAACAAGGCCTTCAGAAAAGTACATTTTTGCACCTGTTATGGAAATGTATAAGTATGTGGTTCTGGTCTCCTCTCAAACCAGAAGAGATGATAATAATGCTGAAAAATATCCCTGTGTTTACATGGACCTAAATAAATTCACCTCTCCAGTTTAGTATTTCATCTACAATGTAAATAGACAAAACTCCATAGCTGAGTGAGCATTTTGTGTATCTATGACAGAAAGATAACTCAGTCTGGTTGGATTGAGCCATCCAGTCCCCCACCCCCTCCTCTGTACGGTGAGCGCTAGCGTCCAGGCTGGGGGTCGTGCCCTGTGTCGCTTCCAGCTGTCGAGGAGGTGGAGATACTGTTGTGTTGGATGGCCTGTGGATGAGACCCAGGACATGCAGGGGTGGGACTTCCTCCTGGGCTCACCACTGCAGCTGGACACAGAGACAGCTGTCAATCAAAGTCACTGATCCCATGTGGATTGTCCGTTCAGTGAGTGGGGTTTGTGAGCATGTGCATGCAAATGAATGAAAACCCTCTGCAGCTCAGATTAAAGGAAAATATTTCTTTTATTTTAACAAATGAATACTGTACATACAGGTAAAAAGACACCAATAGAAATATATAAGAATATAACACATGCCAATATCACATCCATCTTTGATCTCGGAAGCGCAACACTTAAACATAATGGCTGCTTTCATTTAAGCCACAAGGTGCAGTATCTTTTCAATATCTTTCATATTAGCTCATGTACAGGCTAAGTTGCTGTTGAACATTAACTTTAGCCTGGCTGAAGTACAACATGGGCATGGTCTGCTTTTTGTTCCAGGCTGAAGCTTCATGCAAGGCAAAATAGCCAGTGCCAGAGTATTGCATTGCACTCCAAGGTATTTCAAATACCACCTAGGTCTGGTTATTAAATGAGTATGAAAATACATTCCTTTAAATGGAGAGTTAAGAGTGCAGTGCTTTCCCCCTGATTGGCTCTCCATAGGAATAAAAGTGCATGTACCAATATTTGGAGACTGTGGGGTTAAAAGCAGAGCTTTTACTCTTTAAGTGCTGTTAAGTTACACTTTGTAAGATACAGTTAAGGTCCGTGTGTGTGAGGGGTGGTTTGTCCTAACGAGACAAAACGCAACCATGGGGTATCTGAATTATGCCCTCAGTGGTGGATGGAGATGATTGGTGTCAGGCATCTGGAAAAGTTGATGAGAGGGAGTTTACTCACTGGGGTACCCCTGTGCCTCTCTCTGCCGGGCGGTGACAGGACAGTCCTTGTGGGTGAGCAGAATCTGCTTCAGTTGACCCACCTCCGACCTCAGTGACGTCACCTCGTTCTGGAATCACACAAAGAAATATTAAGTATCCCTGAAGTGTGGATTGTGTTTGTGTGTGTACTTGTCAGAGCGTGTCCCACCTGCAGCTGCAGGTTTGTATGCGTCAACTCCTCCGCCTTCTTCTCCAGCGACGACACCCACAGTTTCCTCTTCTGTCGGCAGCGGGTGGCTGCAGCCCGGTTTCTTTCCAGAAACTTCTGCCTGCGCTCGTCAGGGTCATGGTCTGCCGTCCTCCTGCGCCGGTTGCTGCTGCCTCCTCCTCCTCCACTGCTGCTGCTGCTGCTACTGCCTGACTGCACTGCATGCTGGGAGTGGGATGACTGGGATGGCTGCATCTGCTGTGCAACTGGTGACTGCAAAGAAAACAAACATTTTAAAAGTGTGCGTGAATGCAGAAATGAGAGGTCAGGTGTTACTTTTAACATCATTGAACTTATTAGCAACTATAAAGCATTATACCTGTGATGGAATAGACAGGGGAGGTGCAGGAGGCGAGGCCTGCGGCAAATGGGAAGGCGGTGATTGGTGAGCCTGAGCATGCGGTGCATTCCCTGACTGGTGAAGCTGGTGGCTGTGGGAGCTTCCCAGCCGCTGTGGAGGTGGAGGGTGGCATCGCTGTTGGTAGGTGATTGGTGGAACTGGAAGCTGGGGATGATGATGATGATGATGATGATGATGATGATGAGGAGGAGGAGGATGATGGTGGTGCTGTAGTGGAGGTGCCTGATGATGCTGTGACATCATCTCCATCATATGATCCATGGATGTCACAGGGTTGTTGACGGCGACCATTCCTGGGTGATGCTGCTGAAAATGATGGCCCAGCGTCTGTTTGGATCTCTGAGCGGAGATAAAAAGATCAAAGATATATAAAGGTGTACATGTGATGCACTATACAAGGCATCTGAGTGCACAGTGACAGATATGTAGAATGTCTAGCAGACATGCAGCAGTGTGTTGTTAAAATGAAATAGAAAAGATAATTTTTCTAAACTCACAGAGGCAAAGAGCTGTACATTTCTTTGAGAAAGATAAACACAGAGGAGCCGCAGTAACTGACATTACAACTTGTCTATTTTCACATTATCTCATCTGAACTGCACATTTCTTCTGAGTTTGTTATAGCCTCTGGGGATTGTTACGGATATTCAAAATCAACTCTCATATATCTTAAGGGCCGGTGAACCTGGTCTAAGAGGGCACAGGGAGATGAGCAATTGCATCTGCTTTTCAAATCGCCAAGTGCATGCTGGGATATGTAGGGCCAAGCAAGACCCAAGTGACACTAAATAGGAGCCGGTTTTTGCAAGTAATTTCTTGACTATTATTTATGATATTTAGTTGCTGAATACAGTACAGTATATGTCTATTATTCAAGGCCAGCAGAAAAGGCCTTAAGACGTATTGAATGCACTAATCTGCATTAAGAGGCTTTTTCATTCTCCAAAATTCTTTATTATTACAAACCCCACCTTCTCAAATCTATCCACCCTGTTCTACTCACCCATTTCATATTACACCTGAACCCTAGGCAACTGGCCTTACATCAAGGGTGTCCCAGTTGAGTTTGTTGTAACATTAGAGGCCGATAATTTGCTTTGCAGTTTTGAAATTTCCCATCTCTTACAACATATTAAATCATTCAACAAATGTTGAAAAAAGTTAACTCGTGGCTATTAGAGACAATCAGGCATTTTGCAGATTTCCTGGGTAATAATGTACAGGAATATATTACATACAAGCTGTAAAATTCAGCAACTTCAAATGTATGACTTATTTAAATTTCCCCTTATAAATAGTGGAAAACACAAAACCCTTCCATAAGTATCTTGGTATGAAACACAAATGACAAAATAAATTACAAACATTATATTCCAATTAAATGCTGCCAGTTACTGCCACTATATTCCCCACAGGGTTATTAAACCACATTTGAGCTGATAAGTTTTAAACTAAACACTGTACATGAAGAGCTTGTAATTATACATAAACATTTTCCATCTCTCTCAGCTAAATTAGTAATATGCTCCTAAGCTACAGGCGACTTCAGGTCAAAAAGCCTAATTAGCCTGTTTCCGTGATTTGTAGCTAAAATGATAACTGGTCACAGCCACAATCCCACACTTACTCGCCATATCTCCTAATTATCCGCAACTGTGAAGACAACTGTAGATAAGTGGGATAATGTGTTCGTATAAATGCTGCCGTCTGCAGCTTTATACCTTCACACTTTATCATTCTCGTGTATCATCTGACCAAACAGACTGTAAGAGCTAAATTAAACCTCATCTCTCCTTTCTCCTACACTCAGCAGAGGAGAGGGAGAGGTCGTGTTTAAAGCATGACATCACCCCCCTCCTCCCCCCTGGCAATATTGCTATCTGCTCCCTGTTACACAATATTTCTTTAAGAGAAGAAGCAGATTTCTTTTCTCCTTTCAACCATTCAACGGCAAAAAAGGGAGCACATTTAGCATGTGCCAAGGATGAGGTCACGGAGCTGTCTGTGCCAGCTTTACCAGCCAGCCGGGCTGCCACTCAAACACACGCACAGCCACACACACTGAACAGGACGGGACACAAGTATTTCAGCTCTGTTTACTACATAGAAACACCCTGACACTGGGGCCTGTGATTACATCATGGACCTCCTTGGCCTGGATGACACACCACATTGATATTTCTGTCTGGATGGATCAGTGAATGAACACAAGAAACTGTACATAAAACACTGATCCACTTGTTAAACGTTTACTTTTCCACTTTAGCCATGAGTGTGGAGTTTCTGTACAGAGGAGGCATGCGAACACACCTGTGGTTTTACAGAAGCCTGAGAGCCCTGTTTCATACCTTGGAAATGCAAAACACAACACCCGACGAGGCAAAATTACAATGGAATAGAATAAAATTGGTCTGGAGAAGAAGTGTGTGTGTGTGTGTGTGTTCAAACGAGAAAAGGAGAGAGGTTCAGATTTGAACCCACTAGCTGAGCGGCTCTGAAACCTGAAACCACTTTTCATTTGCCACTCTACATGCAAGCTCTGTACATGAAGTCACAACCTGCGTGTGTGTGTGTGTGTGTGTGTGTGTGTGTGTGTGTGTGCAGGGCTATTTCACAGTTTTCCCTTTGCTTTTGATAGCACACACATATTTAACAATTGATACTACATGCACCTAGAAAGAGGAAATGTAAAATTTACAGGGGGAGCAATTGAGAGTATGTAGACACAAGGAAAATAAAACAACCAAGAAAGTCAGGGAGAGATGGTGACTTCCTGTGGTGCGGACCTGTGTTTGTGTGTGTTAAAGTGTAGAGTTACACTCTGTTTCCTGACTATCCTGATTAGAAAGGAAAAGGCCAAAGGCAGAATGTGAATAGATGTAAATAGTGAAATACTAAAAAGTTAAAAGAATAGTTCGACATTTTGGGAAATACACTTGTACGCATTTTGGCGGAGAAGATTGATACCAATCCCATAACTGTCTGTCAAATATAAGGCAAATACAAAGCAACAGCTAGCAGCCGGTTAGCTTAGCTTAGCTTAGCTTAAAGGCTGGAAACAGGGAAACTGTCCAAAGATAAAAAAATCCACCTACTAGCTCCTCTAAAGCTCACTAAATAACATTTTATATCTGTGTAATCTGTACAAAACTGAAGTATAAAGAAACAATTCAGTGTTTCACGGGGTTTGCCGAACTATTTGTTGGCTCTAAGAGCGGAAATTCCAGGAAGTTACTGTTCCCGGCAAAGAAAGAGTCTGGCACCGGACCCCCAGTAAAATACTACAAATAACACTATAAAAACATCTCCTCATCTACATCTCTGACAATAAGCAAATAAGGGTATATCAAACTATTCCTTTAATAATACAACGAACAATTTCAAGCTTTAGCCCAAAAACAATGGCATTGGTATTTCATTTTTTAAAGCCACTAGTGGTCTAGCCGTAGTGTGTCTCTGCACTCAATGCTGTTATAAATTGTAATGTGTGGTGTGCTCATACAGACAGCCTTTGACAAAGCATAATGTTATTACCAGAGGAGAAAGGCATAATCCACAGAAACAGGAAGAAAATATCAGTGTTTGAAACTGACTTGTCAGTACCTGAGGCGAAGAACAGGAGGGGTTGTGTACCGGACCTGGTATACCCATTACACACGACAACTGCTTCTCTATCTGGAGAAGGGGAAAGAATTGGCACAAAAATAACCTTTCAACCATGACAAGAAAAAGCTTCAGCACATACATAACCTCAAGCATAAAGAGGTCCCCACAAAGTCACATCCATTTGGAGTTTTAAACTTCTGATTAATTCATACACAGGAGAGAAGTGAATTTTTCTGTTAGCCGTGAATATTTCTAACTTCTATCTTACCACTTTGGCCGCTATACCTGCATCTATAAATCATAATTTGTCTGAATGCAAATGTACGTATGAGTGTAAGTAACCAGTCTCCCATACTTACGGGCATGTGCTGAGCAGATGCCCCTTGCATGGCGGGGTCTGGCAGGGTGCCAGGTAAGGAAGCTGGCAGCGGTTGTCTGTGTCTGTTCCGCATGTGGAGGAGGGAGGACAGCGGCCCCGGAACCGGCCTATGTGGTCAGCCAGAGAGAGAGGGACAGGTCATGCCAGAGAGCTATCCACAGCTACAGTTTCACTAATCCGGGTTCAGGGAGAGGTGCAAGTTGAAACATTTATAGCCGGGTCTTAATGGCAGATGGAAGTGAGATTGAGATGGAGTGATATGATTAAAAAAGGTCATGGGAGGCGACTGGAATTGTGTTTGGATTACTTAAACATTTTTTTTTAAATGTATGCCTTGTGTCTTTGTAGAAAAAGTGTCCCAGGTACTCCACTCCATAGTCCACAGAACTCACTGTGAAAAGTTTTCATTAGAACAACAATCTTGATTCTGCTACAGAATTTAACGAGGAGGATCTGAGGTTAGATGTTGACTGTTATCTAGATGCAGGCGTATTTGCGGCCAAGCTGTGTGCGCATGTGTTATTTTAACAAATTGTAATCACACCCCCACAGGAGAAAAAAAGGGGAGAAGAAAGGCGGGTTTTGGGGTTTTATTGGGCTATTTGGTCAAATCTGGCAACACTGACTGGAATGAAGAGATCTCAGAGGTGGAAACATTATAAAAATGCAGGCACATAAAACCAAAACTATCTGCATAGCTGCAAACCACTAGAAGTAAGTGATAAATTTGGGTGAAAAACACTTCAAAAAGTGGACAAAAGCATCTGCAGAATGAAAACAAAATCTAAATGTTATTGTATGTGAGCTAAAAGGTATAAACAGAAGTTTGAGGTGAAGCAATGACAATGGAAACTATGATGAGGCTAGAAAACAGAGATATGGAAAAAAGTGACAGCTTGAGAGGGAGGAAAGAAGCTCTGGGTTCACAGCGGGGGATGTCGAGATCCGGGGTGCCATGTGCTGACCTAACCGCTCTGGCCCACAGCCAATCGGACAGCGTGGGCCTCCACGGCCCGCGCTGAGGTCATCGGCAATGATGTCATCGCTGAATCTGGGGTATGCGGCCCGTTTTACATACAACAAAGTACAGACAAACCAAAACAGCGTTTCCTAACGTAACCACAACAGTTCTACCGGGCCAGCAGCCAGACACTCAGAGGCCAGGTCACCATGGAAACTGGTGGTAAACAGTCAGACACCCGATCCATGGTTCATTTATCCACTCTTAACTGGCTTCACTGACTAACATGCTGTCTGGATTCAGCTGGCATTGATTTACTATACCATAATTGACTGTCAGCTCTCTCCCCGCTGTCCCGTCGTGTCCTGTCTGGCCTGGACAGATGTTTGGAGTTTATTATGTCATTGACTTACTTATGGTACCTTGATTCATCTAATGTACTGCAGGGATATGACAGAGACTTTGTTTCTCTACAATATGTGTTGCAATGAGGAGTCAGTTATAGATCTGTTGATGGGTGGTAAGAGTAAGGCTTTTATTTTTTGTAAGACTGGGTGTCGGGATAAGAGAAGGGTTTGAAATTCCTCCTTAGGTTTCAAAGTATTGAGAACAGTGCTACAAATGTGAGGTGTCATAGTGACCTGAGGGTTGATTCTGACTGGAGACCTCTCTCCCTTTATTTCCTGTCTGTTTCTACTGTCTGCTCCCCAATTAAGGCATCGGACAAAGTGTCACAAACATAAAACAGGTAATTTTGATTTATTAGGTGATAATTATGACTAGTAAGATAAGATATACCTTTATTAATCCCCTGTAGGGGAAATTCAGGATAGACAAGTAGACATATTAGACAAAACAATGACAGAAGTGGAAGTGGCAGTCGAACTACAATTAGGGAAAGAAGCTGAAAAGACAGTGAAAATGGAAATTCTGAAAGAAGTGTAAGCAATGACTAAAGTTGAGGAGTTCATTTAAGTATAAGTGTAAAAACAGCTTGAGAAAAATACAACAAAGCAAAAACTGCTTCAAATCCACAGTTGAAATGTCAGGAAGAGAAAGAACAGCTGCTGGGAGCCAGTCAGATGAAAGACAGGAACTCCTCTAATCTGAACTGGGTGATAACCAGGGAGCCATGGAAGCTGCACAGGCGCTGAGAGACTCCAGTCTGGTTCTGAACCTTAACAGACATAACAGAGGCAGTATTTGGGTGGCAGGGTGGGTAGTGTCAGTGGGTTTGAGTGGGTGTTATGCAGCGGTTCTCCATCTCTTTTGCTATTACTTTGTTCTCTAAGTAAATTGAAGTCTGACTTTTCCCCCTCCTTTCTCTCAGTTCATTAGTGCAGTGATAAATTATGCAGGGGGAAATGCCAGTCTGTGCCAGACAGAATGAGTTATTATACATCCAAAAACAGGATGGGCGAGACAGGGTAAAGGAGAGGAAGAAAGAGTGAGAAAAGGCAACATTAAAAGGAAAGATTTGTATGAGTGTGTACATATGCAGCCATGACCATACTCACCCTGTGTGTGTGAGGGTGGAAGGAGCCTGGGTGATGACCGATCCAGACTGGGAGGAGGACAGAGCTTGCTGGGCAGCCAGGCTGCAGCTAGGGCCCATCAGGGGGCCGTGGGGCTGGGGATGCTGCAGGTGATGGGTCTGGGCATGGTGCAGCGGCGGCTGGGGATGTGAGTGCTGAGGCTGGGGTGGGTGCTGGAGCCGGAGCTGGGGTTTGAGCTGCTGCTGGTTCATGCAGGATGGCCCATTATGAGAAAGCGTCTGTGGAGAGAAGTGGGAGCGACTATCAGCTAGGAACCACTTTGAACTCATTTTCAGTCAGTGTGTGTTTTGTCATCTGAGGTGATTTTGATGTGTGCACGCATGCATACATTTGTTTAGTCGTGTGCGTCTGCATGTGTGTTTGATGTCTAGCTGTTTAATTTACAGAGGAGAATGCGATCACCCGGCGTGTCTTTCCTTGCGGCAGGTCAGATATCTACGGCCGTCTAATTGGGTCTGGCTGCCTTTATCTCCCTCACATTGAAGTGTCACTCAAAACACTAAACCGACAGACCTCACAAGCAAACATCTATCAGCAATAGTCAGCACGGTGTCTTGATTCTTGCTTTCTATTCCTTTTAGGTTAATCTTAGCCAGAGAGATAGCCAAAAGATTAGAAATTCAGCTTAATTTTGGTTTGTATTATTCTGTAGAATTTACCTGTTTGCTCTTTTCCTCTTCTTGTGCTTGAAGAAACTCTTCCTCTATCTCCTTGAACAGACCAACCTCTTCACAGTTCTGCAAAAATCGGGTTGGCGTTGGGGTCTGGTCTGGAAGCGTTACATGCAAATACACACACAAAAAAAAGGGAGACAGGTTTAAAAAAAATGCGCAGACATTCATGCACCGCTGTGCCTAAATAAACTGTCGTCCAAGTTGTAACGCCAAGAGGAGAAACAAGTCTCCTCTCACGCGCGCTCTCTGTCTCTCTCTGTGATAACATCAGCCTGTCTCTCTGAGCCGTCCAAACATGCAGGGGTCAAAGGTCAGCTGGGCTCTTTGTTTTGACACAAGATTTCCTGCAGGAGGCGTGACAGGCTGCAGGGACAGAGAGAGAGAGAGAGAGAGAGAGAGAGGCGCAGAAGGAGAGTCTGGGGAGGTTAGATGTCATGCTGATGTTTACATCCAGACAGACCAACAGCTGTTTTTATGGTTACTGAGCGTGTCCTGGTTCGGACCACGAGTCTGGATCACAGTGGTGCAATAAAAACAAAAGTCTGGCTAATGACGCTTCTTATCATGTACCTATCCTGCATCCTCATTAGCATTGTAGGGCCTTTTGTTTTTACATTAAAACTGTGACGTACAACTGGATCAGTATATTGAAGCAAAAAACGTGTCTAAAATAACTGCCTACGGGACCAGTTCTTTTGCCTTTATAGCTGGAAGTCTGTTTTATTTAATGTCTCAGTGGAGTGAGAACCACAGCATTAATAATTTCTTGTTGCATGCAATGTACACAAGGGTTTGACTTTTAAAAGCCATTTTCCCCCTAATTCTTATTTTTGGAATGACAAAAAAGCCTCTAAAACAGCATGTAGACATCATGGGACACAAAATCTCCTCACTAAATCCCATGATAATTAAATTATCTTTAGGTTAGCAGCTGCTTCAACAGGATGACCCCTTTGCTATTCACTTGTGGGGGGAAAAAATTAAGCCTTGAAAGAAGAAGACGAAGATGAAGAAATCACAAAATAGGTTTAAAAAAAATCAAGTAATTATAATCGTTTTAGTCATCTTTCAAGCTAAAATGCAAAACAGTCTCTGGTCCCAGCTCGTCAAGTGTGAGTGTTTTTAGTTCTTTTCTCTGTATTTTATGACAGGAAACTTAATACCTATAGGTTTTGGACTTTTGGTTGGACCTGAAGACGTCATAGTTGTGTGAATTTGTGATTTCTGACATTTTATAGACAAAACAATAATTTGATTACTCAGGAAAACAATCACCACATTAACCTGTAATAAAAATAATGGTACATTGTGGCTCTACTGTGGTATATTTACAGTACCACTTTTGTAGTAATAAATGACACTGCCGTCCGTCTGATATTGGTACATTTCATCAGCAAACTAATATACTGTTATCCTCAAACCCTGGTGCACACACAGTAACAAACTGGGATTTTCTGCTAGGCACTAAAGCCCCCCTATCCACAAGCATATGGTTACATCACTTCCCCCACCAGATTTTCTCCTGTGCCTACCTACTCCTCTTACTTTGCCCAATATCCAAATAAAGAGTAAAATAATTAGGAAGGTTTGTGCTGACCGCCGCACACCCCTGTGTTTGAAATCAATGTGGTTCTTCAACGATGGCGTTATCAGAATGTTTTGTCTAATCTGATGGAGTATACTGTACACGTTGCAACATGAGCGGCTCTGTTTCACAGCACAGACTATCTGAGGGAAGGAAGCCTGTATCGAGCGTATCTGATTTCATACTGTATAACGTAGCGTCATCACTTTTTCATCAAGCACTGATCCTGAAAAGAGGTCAACACACATGCAGCCAGACAACAGCTGACCTGAGTGACATACCATCTTTTAACTATTGAAATATGTGAGACAGAAGACAGAGAATTGGCAATAAGTTCTGCTTTTTTCTTTACGTGGTTGCTTGTTTCTTTTGTGCTCTCTCACCTGTAAAAGCCGTATCCGTCTTGATAGAGGTGAACTTGAGGGTCATTTCATGCTTGTGTCTGTGGATGATTAGGTGCTCCTCTAACTGGAAGCGCTGCAGCACACCGACAGAGTGAGAAAGAAATGAATACAGGCAGCTGTATTGACACCACATGATGATGAGACGTTCAGCTGACGCCTTATAGCTGACTAATCAGTCATAATGGTCTTAGTCAGTTAAATATTTTAGAATATTTATCACTCCAAATGATAGTGAAAATACATTTATAATGTATACATTTTATATTTTAAAACATCTTTATCTTTGAATTGTAGCCTTTGTTTTATTCCAATTCTTAATTTTAGTCCTGTTCTAATTATAATTCTTTTTTCCATACTTGCCTTTTTAGGCCAGCAGCCTCGAGAGTATGCCACCTTGCCTTTCATGTAACAAATAAAATCTTAAATCTTGCGTGGAAATACAGCATGTCAGCTCTTTTTTCCAGCATGCAAAGACCAAGGCTGCACAGTCGACATCGTATAATAACGCTAATCGTTCAGTTATATGCTGCTTTCTACAATTAATTATCATGTCACAATGACTTTTCTACAATGTTAAAGCATTTTATTCCACTTAAAATAAATTACTTTATTTAGTCAGGATTAATATTTTTATTAATATTTAATATTTTCCTGCAAAAAAGAGAGTTCATTATAGCTGTTACGGTACAGGTGTAACACACACATACTGTAACCAACTGACCTGAGAGCAGCCCGGGGCGCCGCACTCATAAGTCCTGTCCTGTTTGTCATTCATGTCATAAACACCCCTAGAAAAACAGAAGACGCAAGAACAACACATTAACATAAAAGCTCATCATACTGTATATAGGGAACTGCAGTATCTCTCCCCGGGCCACAGTTACTGTACGATGATTTCATTCAGCAGGAAGCCTGCAGTTCTCTGTTCTCTATTTGTATTTACACAGAGACAATGCCCTCAGATAAATCACACACTACGCTTGTGTGATACACTTATCCTCATATTATCACGTCTTTATTGTGGAAGCGGTGTGTAATGAGGGAGATGCCACAGATGATGGATGTTTCACCCTGAGACACAACATTATCCCAAAGAAAATTATCCCTTTGGTGCCAGCGGGAGTGCAACAGTCTTGGGTTCTGACAGCACTGCTGTAAACTGTATTCATTTTTATTAGGGTAAGTTCTATAATACAAATAATCTGTTTGGGTTTTGCCTAACAAGTCATTACACATTACTAATAACATGTAAGCACAAGACGGGCAACAAAGTCTTATAAGCATTGTGATCTTTACTTTTCATGGCCATTATGTCGGAGTGTTAAATGTAGTGCAATTGTTTCAACCTACAATTAGGCTTTCACCAGGGCATCAGTTAATAATACCAGTGTGATGAAAGGATACATGGTCACCATGCATAACATAAAAATAAAGTCATCGTAGGGTAAAAATATCAACACAAACACAGAATGCAGCACAATAATGCAATGCTAACCCAGGCTTGACCCACTCAGCTCTTCAGTGGCGATATTAAGCTAATGATAGGGGTGGGCAGGGGTAATCACGACTTATTTGAAGTGTTACTGCTGCTGGGTCCTCATTTTCCACTTGCGAGCAAAGGAAGAAGCCTGCAACTCCCTCTTGCGCTCACCAAACAAGATTCACACACATGTAGACAAGACCTAGAGGTCAACAGGGTGACCCTTCCTTGACTTTTTCCTCCTCCTACAGTACAGATAGCATCAGAGAGGAGAAAGAAGTGATGGAGAAATGTTAAAGGTGGAGACAGTGACGAATAGAAGTGCGTCGGACACTTTTTCGCAGGTACACACATGCTCAGAAACTTTGGGTTTGCGTGAGCGGAAAGCGCTGAGAAGACAGTAAAGTAGGTCCTGATGTTATGGGAAAGAGTGAGAGCTAAAGAGAGCAGCGAGGGCAAAAGTACATGCTTCCATAAGAAATGGAAAGTGTGTGTGTGTGTGTGTATGTGTGTGTGGGGGGGGGCTGGAGAATGACATTAGGGTGATGGAGAGGGGAATGGAAAGGGCAAGTGGCAGCGAGTGAGAGGGAGAGAGAGAGAGAGATAGAAGGAGGACACAATGACAATGAATGGAAGAGAGAAAGAATGGGGGTGGGAGGCGGCAGAAGGAGGGCTGCACTGTAGGCATATGCCTGACAGGTTTGAACCTGCCTCAGCCCCCATTTTCCAACCCGGGACAAGTAGAGGTGACTTCATAGGTGTGTGTGTGTGTGTGACAGCGTATGTGTTTGTGTGTTACAAAACAGAATAAGCAGCAAGTGTACACAACACCACAATTATAGACAAATAGACAGTTTAGAAAGTTGGAAAACAGACAGGGGGCTTCATTACAGTTGTTACAGTTTTTATGTTACAGCAATTTACAGTGTGTAGCCTTTCTTGCAGCTTTAGTATTGCATACTGTGATTTTTCACAGATAAATAAACAGAATAGTTAATCTGAAGACCCTCATCATTATCAGCAGTTTTCACCTCTCTGCTCCCCAATCAGCAGCACTTCTACAAAAAGAGCAGACTCAGCACATTTTCAGCTAAACCTTCTGTCAGTGGTTACATCAATGCAGAATGACGTCATCCTTAATACATAAATCCAACAACAGACCAGACAACATGTTGCCAATTCAAGACGGATTAATGTCTGTGATGGGGGGAAAACTTAATATCTCTAAGGCAGAAGAATTTCCCCTCCTCTGTCATTGCTCTTATCACCACAGCAGCGACGGTGAATGACATAATACATACACACACACTTTTAAAACCACCTGTGCTTGTGAATCATCCACAATATTCAAACTACCAGCTGAAAAAAATATATAGCCAGCTTTAGCTACTTACGATAGGCCTACTTCTCAAAGTTGTCATGTTCGATGGATGAATGTCAACAACGTCGAACCGGTCGCGCTGCCGGCTTGGAGCTCGTTCAGCCCAAATTTGGCAGCGGTTCCGACCAGCGAAATCCTGCCTGTACGAGCCTCAAGAACATGCCGGTGTGTTTCCTTTCCTACCGCTCCGTAAAGCAACCTGTTCAACTCATAAACAAGCCCGGCACAGCTGTACGGAGAGTGCTGTCACACCCCCCAAATAGACACTCGCGCTCTCAAGCCGTCCGCCTGGTGATGAGACTTCACCGGGACAGCTAGCCAAAAAACTTCCCCCGTCAACTTTCCAGTAAATTAGCGTGAAAAATAAAGAAAAATAACGTCTATTAATGAGACACTCGGCAGGCAGTGGTTACCGCGAGGAGAGCGCTTGCTGCCGGGTTTAAAGTTTTGTGAATGAAAGTAAATTGCCGAGGCTTACCTACGAGTAGAGAGAGACAAGCGGCGCTCCAGAGAGGAACCACGTTGGACTGGAGCGGGATTACAATACGTTCTATTTACAGAAGCATTACATCACCCTCCCGGTGACGTCACGTGGGATTCCTGAACTTCTAAATCATTGCGGTCCCGTACGGAGAGAGGGATTGAGGAGGGGGGGGCGGGGTTACGACACCGGCCGGTATGGGGAACGGACGGGACAGCAACATGGTGGTGGACCTGGACAGACAGACCACAGCCGAGTCCGACACAGCGACAGCAACGTGACGGGACACGGGGCAAACCGGGTGGTCGGATGAAACCCCAGTTCTCTCTCCCCATTTTCAGTGTCTGTCTGAAACGGGCCATCCCAGCGTCTGCATCGAGTCTATGCGTCAAAATGAGCAATAGCCCCCAAAGGTACAAAACTGTAGGGCTTATGTGGTAGTTCTGTTTATTTTAAAATAAAATTGTTATAAAACATGAACAGGCTTGTGGTGAGGAGAAATGAGGTCGTTTGATCCCGATAAATTAAAAAGGAGAACATGATGTGAAAATTATTTTTTAAAAATGACTAATTTGGCCAGACAGGTACAATTCCTATTATTTGTATTGTTATTGTCATTTCTTAAAAAAATATATTAATTTGCCCTCCGTTTTAATCCCCCATGTCTAATTATTTAATCAGATAGTCTTTTTGAGATCTGTTTTTCAAGAGAGACCTGTCTAAAATCAGAAAACCTGCACACAAGAAATAACATATCTTAAGTCAGACAACCAACAGTCAAGCGACAAACAGAATTAATAGACATCATTAACACATATAGGCCTACATATTGTATTACAACAATCATAAAACACATTAGGGATAAAAAAAATCTCCGAGGGTCATAAAATAATATATCTTGAAAGCTGTTCACCATTCATTCCATTTAAATGGTGTGTATACCTGAATGTAATTCTGCCAAGTTTAGAGCAACTGCGTGGGGTATCTACAGTAAGATCCAGTTATTATTGGATCATATCATACAGTATGAGAAATGTGAGGTGTTGCTCAAAAGTTTTAGCAGCAGAGTGCTATTGATAAAGTATCACAGACTGGACTGGGTCCATATTCACATCACACTGGCAGCCATTGTGTGTATGATGTCATGAGTCATGATCAGGGCAAAAGGTCCCACCCCGTCCTAACACGGATATTTTCTACAAGAACAGCTTCACAATTCAAGAAGTATTTATGCACTGTATATTGTATTAAAATACCTTTTATACTAGGGTGTATGGTTTAGCATTTTTAACAGCGATAAGAGAGAGGTGAGATTTTAAGTATTCCATATCCTTTCTAATGGTTTTCACTCATGTTACACTAAACTCAGTTATGGCTTCCAAAAACAAATAAATGCCCACTGCTGTAATTTGATAAAATTATTTATATGATGCCATGAAATCCCATTGGCCACACAAAATAACAGGAGGGATTT
Organism: Micropterus dolomieu; assembly: GCF_021292245.1. Lineage (NCBI taxonomy): Eukaryota > Metazoa > Chordata > Actinopteri > Centrarchiformes > Centrarchidae > Micropterus > Micropterus dolomieu. The sequence goes on along the minus strand of NC_060158.1, from coordinate 19,899,956 downwards.
ACATCTCCACTGCGCTAAGCCATAGAGTAATATCTCTGCCATGTTTGGTCAGACTTTCCTGTGCTGGAGCTGAACAGAGGGATATGGTTTTGTTGTGGTAGAAGTGCAAAATGGAACCAAACCCTACTGACTCATCATCCACCAATCGCCTAGAGCATGCAAATCTTGGTAGGCATGGCAACAAGAAGAAACAGGAAGTTGTGATGATGTCACTCTGTGTTTTGAGCTCTTCCCCCAGTGTGGATGTGAATCACCGAGTTTTGTTTTCAGTGAAGATCAGGGATGTTTTACAACAAGAGTGCACAGTCACACTAAAACGTGTATGACGGCAGCCAGGAAGTCTCTGGCTGGTGCCCTGGAGCAGACAACGCCGCTGAGGTTACAACTACCTCCATAACTCAGTGGCAATACTAGCCATTACCATCTGGCATCTTCACCTCAGCAAGGCTCTTAACAGCCAGACAGGGAGCTTTAGAAATCTGCCCACTCAGAGCCTACTGTCACCTTGTTTGTAAAAATATGGCGTTTCAGGTCAAAGGCCAAACAAACTCACTGACCTTAATCCCCACGTAGCATTATCCTCTCTACAGCTACATCACACATCTGGCTCAGCTGCCAAACTGTCTTGACTTGATACATGGTGGTTTCTATATATACTATTTCTATCAGCGAGTTGCAGAGTAATGTGGGACTAATGTGCGACTTAAAATGTAACTGGAAATAGACCCTTTAAACAGCCTCCAAGTATACAAGTTACAGTCATCTGGTTATGTAATGCTATGGTTGGCGTTAAAGTTACATCCAACACCGCCCTCACATGCACATCCACTCGAGAGCAGACCTCCGGTGTGTCTGCGTGTTATGATTTGGTTTGGTCCACATGTGTACACTGGAGTTGCGTGTAGGTCATCAAACATGGTTGTACTGTTTTTGTCTTCAGCAAAAACGAGGTGAGAATAAGAAAACCCGTGCTAGTTTGAAATCCATCCCAAACTGTTACATTGCACTGCCTGCAGACCTCAGATCAGATGACGTCATGCAGCATAAACTCTCACTGTCTCTCCCTTGCCTCTTGCATTTCACAACACATGCTACCACTTCTCATTTACGTAATGGTGTTGGGAACTGCGTCACTGTCACAGCTTTGATACGCCGTGATTGTGTGTAATGAATGTGTGTCTACATGTTTGTGTGTAAGAGAGAACATCTGTGTTAGGCTGATGAAGTCACTGAATTTCTGTACTGTACATGTGTTAGAGACTGTGGACGCCGGTGATGTCATGTTGTCGTTGTTGTCAATGTGTTAGTGCAGCGGTGAATCTGAGCTTATTTTATGTTTCTGTGTGTATGAGTGTGTGTGCCATATAGTTGGGTGGCTAGAAGGCAGTGAGAAATTGAGTGAGTGTGTTCCCAGGTCTTAAGGTTGTTTGCTGAAGTCACTGGCCAGTGGTTTATGACAGGCCATTTTAACGCTTGATTAACAGGTCCAACACAGGCCAGCCGGCCCTGGTTAGCCAGCCCTGGTGATTTAAGGACATTCTCCTCTCTCTGGGAGCCACACACATACACACACATTACAAAGTCCTCTCCTCACCACTGAGCCATTACTGGGTAATATTAATCCGTAAACTTTGTGGATGTAATAGATGCATAAATATTGATACACAGATACACACACAGATAGCATGCGTGTGCAGTTGTACTATAACACCCCTTTATTAGAGTTATAATGGGTGACTTTGCCAGTAATGGAAAATAAACAACAATAATTTAAAATGCTGCAAACAATGATTGATTTTCAGATTATCAAAAGTCCATTTATGTCTGTTTTCAAGCAAAAACTTTAGCACATTTACATTTACCCATTTGGCAGACACATTTATCCAAAGCGACTTCCATTTGAGGAACAACATGCAAACATCCATAAAGCAGCAATACAGTGAGAGCAGCAATAAATACTAGTAAGAGCTGCACGTACAGCATCAATGGGGTAAATACCTAGGGAAAGAAGTAAGAATAAACTAATTGTGCAATCAATACAGGAGAATTGTAAGGAGACAGAAGAAGAAAAGCACAGGATGTGCATGTTGTAGGTTAGGGGTAAGAGGTGTTATAAGAGAAAGTGTTTTCAAGAGCTTCTTGAAGTTAGAGAGGGACGCCCCTGCTCTGATGGCATGTGGTAGCTTGTTCCACCATCATGGTGTTACAAATGAGAACAGCCAGGACTAAGATTGCTTTGTGTGTAGGGATGGCAGATCATTGGAGGAGCATAGTGGCTAAGAAGGAACGTAAGCTTGTATTGTGGAGTTCATGGGTGCAGACCCAGTAGTCACTCTGCATTTATTTATTTTTAAATAAACCTGAAAAATGTTGTCTCCAGCCCATTACAGTGCAATAAGTGAATAAATTCCATTAAAACATAAAAGTAAGGTGTTTATATTACACATTTCATACACATGAGCAAATCAAAGTGATTACGTAAGACTTAAAAAGGATAAAACAGGAAAAGACCTTTAAGCTAAGCACTTCACTAAAAATTAATGTTTGGGAAAATTGTGATTCAGCAATTATTTACTGTGATGAATATAAAGAGAAGACCTCAGTCCACCACACAGTCTCTTGATGAATGACTGCTCAGGCCTATTCAGTGGCACGATCCTAATGGGACTCTTACTTAGTGTTTTATTATTGGGTGACGCACAGGTTAAGCATAAACTTTAAGACAAATGTGCAGTATATTGCCTGTCATGGGTGATGTACAGTTAAATAAAATGTTCCATGACATTTGTGAATTTTCTGATTATTATTCCTTATTCTTATATATTCATTGTGGGCATTTACAATAAATGTAACATATCAAATCAATTCCTATTCAAGTTAATTTTCTCCTCCATATATTTTCTCAGTGTACAGACTCCACCATAGACTCAACTCTTTCTATATTATGCCGTCATGCTATTAAAGGCTGTTGCTCTGTCAATAGGCCTATGAAGCATATTACCTGTTATAGAATTTTATAGCATTTACAATTACTTTAGATGTGAGATATAAGCATAACGCATAAAACACACTGGCCCTAGCTCTGCTTGATCAATATGAGCAAGAAGACAATATCTGAATTAAATGAAGATTATGTCCACAGCATAGCTCCACACACTCCGTATTTTGCATAAACTATGCTTACGTTTTCTTTGATAACGCATGCAAAAGTGTTAAGACTGAACTTCACTTTAATATGTGTGTTTGATGTCATCAAATGTCACAGCTTCGGGGGCGCAGATGCCAACAGGTAGGCAGGTCGTGACGTAGGCTGCCACCAGCCAACCCTCCCCCCATCCCCACCCCCACCGTCCCGCCTGCCTCCCAGCTGCGTCCGCCGCTGCCCTGTCTGGCCGCCCGGTGTCTGCTCCGCCGCTCCGCGCTCTGCGGCGCTCCCACCCTGAACCCGAAGACTCTGCCTCCTCGTTCACCACCCCGGCTCCCGGACCCCCCTCTACCCGGTGAATGCACCAGCGCCGAAAACATGACGGGCATCGCCGCCGCCTCTTTCTTCTCTAATTCCTGCAGGTTCGGGGGCTGCGGACTCCAGTTCGAGTCTCTCGCCGAGCTCATCGTCCACATCGAGGACAATCACATCGGTGAGTGGGGCCAGAGGGGGAGACAGAGCTAGGCAGCTAGCTGGTATTAGCTAGCGCCCTAGCTAGTTAGCTGAACGCTTATAGGCTCGGCTTTGCATTCCGCTATTCCTGCCGCTCGCTCTCCGTCGAGGCTCGTCGGAGTGGGAGTTATTCAGCAACAAGAGACTTGAATTCTTTTGAAAAACACGGCTTCTCTGTGAAATACGTGCCCGTCTGCTTTTATATTTCTTTAACTAAGATAGTTACCTTTTGCAGCGGTAACTCGACTATGAGGGCCGCGTAGGTCTCATAGGTGTAACTAGCATTCCGACCAGGCAGCGGTTTCACGGCTAAACGTTGCAGAGGAGTCCGTGTGTTTACGTTTTAAGGCCTGCTGCAGAGCAGCCGGGGCTCCTCTCACACCAATTGTGTATTGAGCTGCCAACAAGTCTGTCGCTTTTGTCACCTCAGGTGTCTCCACGCATCGAGACATCACCTTTTGCGACGCATAATGCTGGTGTCACTTAATTACCCTTGACACTGTATCAGTTGAACCAAGTTGTGGCAGACGTGAAATGAAATAATTTGATTATCTTCCACATGCACAAGCTTCAACTTGTTGCACGGCTTATTCGATTTTCATCTGACAGTAAATCTTCCTGATAACTGTCACCTGATATGTGGAGACTCGCAATCAGTTTACCCACCATTTAACATTAGACAGACAAAATAGTTACTGTGTAAACACTGTAGTTTGGAACAGCATGCAATTAATTCAAGCTATTTCATCTATTGCTGAGTAATAAAGACATAAGTAGTGCATTACTAAAAAAATGTTGTGTATATTGGTAGCAGTTTGTATGTCTATTTGTCACCCTCAGTGCAGGTGTTAAATGTGGCCTCTCAAGAAAAACAAATTCTGTTTTAATTGCACTGTTAATTAAGAACTCTACCTGCAGAGATGCCTCTCTTGGATGCAGGCACATTAAATAAACTGTTATTAATAACCATTAGCATTGCCTTGTTTTTGATGAGGGAGTGCTACTTTGCTATTACTGCTTGTAAATATTTAACACTTCAGCAAATAATTCACTCTGGTAGATTAACATATAATCCACCATAGCAAATTACACTATAGAAGAATCAAGGGAGTCGTGAGTTTGTGGCTTGTATCCATCCTCGGGAGGCTGTTCGAAGCGGGTGAGGCTGCGGGGTGAGGGCGTAGAATGGATGCTTCATTGAGCCAGTTGCCATGGCAACTGGCTGTCCCCAAAGGCGTTGGGGGCAGTATATTGGCTGAGTTATTGCACACCTGCTGTCTCACTAACAAAGAGCGCTCCCGAGCAGCCAGCTGTGGTGACGACACCCGACGTGTGATGTCACATCACATGTGGAACGGGACTGGCGTGCTGATGCTTCAAAAAGGGGGGTTAAAGAGACTTTGTTGGACTGTGTTGGTTAGGAGAAAGTGGAGCGGTGGTGTTGTGGATCACTCTTCATCCTTCCATATGCTGCGTGCATCACTTGCAAATAAACCAAGCAGTGGATGGGGTGATCAACACTCTGAATGGCCATTTAATTTTTTTTAACCTGTGGCTTTGTAGACCACGATGTTTCCCCGAACCAACCAGTAAACAAATTAAATTGAAAGAAATGCAAAATATATATTGCCTTTTCAGTCGCACAGCCAAAACCCCACAGACACTGGTAGATGCCCCATCTGGCTCTTGGCTTGACCTTTGACCCCAGCCGACAGCTGAACAGAATGGCGGTTTACCAGTTAGATCAGTTGAATTAATGAATTGTCCCTCTGCTCGTTTCTGCTGGTCATCAGCACGTCACACATAGTCTAATCAATACTGCTCGCAAACTGAGTAACCACAGGGGGAAGTGTGACAGATGGAGGGGATGTAGGTGAGAGTGTGGGATAGCAGGTGGTGGGGTGGATGCATTTAGCTCCCCTTTTAGTTTTAGGTTTGAAGTGGTGCAGCAGTGTGGGATTAACGGACAATCAAAAGGTAAGCTTATTTGATTCTCCGAGCTCCTTCACGTGAGGCGTCAGATAAGCTGTTTGAGGCGTTTGTAGATAACAGATTGCCGTGATTGTGGTCTCTCCTGCAGTGTGCAAACAAATTACGAAAAAGCAGGCACTAACAAGAAATCAGATAATCCAGAGGTGACAACAGCCGTGTGCTATCAGACATGAATATGGGTGAATGTGAGTCAGTAGGTCTCAGGTCAGTGTGCAAAAATCAGCACAGGCCTGTGCTAGAAACACCTGGTCATTACCCTAGACTGTGCTGCCCTCTTGTGGTAGGGTACCCTGTGTGCGGCACAGCCAAAAGAAATTAGTAGGGTTTTTTTGACTCTGGTTTGGGCCCCTGTGTATCTCAGTTTTCTCAACATGTGTCTTATTTGGACCCCCGCCCCCTCTGACACAGCGCACAATAGTTGGCAGCAAACAGACCAGATGAGCTTGTCGCAATCCTTTCCGTGAGGAACGTGGGTAATGTGTGGGTCTTCAGTGCTGACCTCATCCTAGAAGAAAGGATAGCAGCCTTCCAGTAACATACCCGCACTAGATTACAGCTGAATTCAAAAGGAAATGGGTTTAGGTGAACAGTGTTTAGTGCGGTGTTTGGCTGTTGTCGAAGGCTTTGCTCTGTGACTCTAGGTAAGGTCTGAGGAATGTAATGATGTCAGGCTCGTCTGCCTGTGTGAACGGCAGCGTTGTGCTGTGTCCTCACCTGCACAAGCACATACCTGCCCTCTTACCTCAACAAAGACAGGCTGGGAGGGAAGGGCAAGCAGATAGAGATTAAGAGAGGGGAAGAGATGTGAAAGAGAAGGTTAAGCGAAGGGAAATCCCAAACATCTCAGCTTTGTTAGGACAGAACTTAGTTTGATTGCTTTCCTTTGTTTGGATTTGGTTTTACAACTGGAATCAAACACTGAGCCGTGACTTGACACGAGGAGTCAGCATTGTGTTTAAATAATGTAGGCTCTGCTGTAGCATGCTGATAATTAACATACACTAACTTATAAAGGCGTCTTCATTCAGCTGCAGTTTGGCTGTATTCCTTTATCTGCCCTGGCTCAAAGAAAACACGGAAGCAGATACAATATGGTGAAGCAGTTTTTACCTGTCTGTCATTAACAGGCAGGAAAACCCCTTCTGTGCTGAAGTTACTTTTTTTTCCCGAACAAAGGTATAATTGCATAGCAAATGGAGGTATTTGGTGAATTACTACAATTTGTCTTTGCAGTAGGGTTTTTGATGTTGCCGTAAGCGCTGAGCAATAATTGAACATTATTTTTGAATGATTCTCAGCTGAAATCATTTTGTGGTGATATGATCTTCAAATCTGAAAGGATTAGTTAGTGGATGAGTTGATCAGCAGAAAATGAATCGGCAGCAACTTTATGAAGTATTTCATTGTTTAAATCATTTATCAAGAAAAAATGCAAGCTTCCTCGCTGGTTCCAACTTCTCACATTAGTAAATTCAATATGTTGAGTTGTGTACTGTTGGTCAGACAAAACAAGATACTTGGTGTCACCTTTGACTCTGGGTAACAGTGTCTGGCATTTTTTTTTGCTGCATTCAGTCATTTAATAGACAGAAAGATTAACTGATTAATCAAGAAACATATATATTGATAATGAAAGCAAGTTAGTTATCATAATATTCTATAATAGCATAAATAATGTCTGTTGTCATGTAAATGCATAACAATGGGACATGGTTTATTCATACTGTTGAGAACCTGTGTCTGTACAGTACATTGCATTATTTTATTGGGCTTCAACAAACAATCTCTTGATTATTGATCTAGAGATTATTTTCTTAATTAATTAATTATTTGTTTGGCTTATAAAATGTCATAAAATACTGAAAATCCATTACAACCAGCCTAAAGTTCATGACCTCTTCAAATGTCTTGTTTTGTCTGACCAACAGTCCAAAACTATCAAAATATTTAGTTTACAATGATATATATATATATATTGTTATATAATTATATAGTTTAAAATGATACATAAGTATAAGTATGTCAGTATATATTCAGCTCTATTGGTCATTTTCATACATTTGCCATTCTGTGATATAAATCAGTATCAGAAAATACTCATATTAATATCATGATAATGATTTAAAACATATAGCCCAGGCCTAGTTGGCAGATTTTTCCCATCCCACTTTCGGAGGTGTGAAACGGGAAGGGGCGTGCATATTTCTTGTGCATGTGAGAGAGTGTGTTCACCATACTTTCCAAATGACCTGTCAGGGTGTAGCGAGGCAATTAGTAGATTGGCATCCCAAACTGCAGACCCTCTCTTTTCACAACACACATACATCCACATACACACAGTCACACAGTTTGCCTTTCGGAAGTCGCAGGGCCCAAGCGCCCCACCAAGCAACCAAGCACTAGGAAGCGTAATTACAGAGAAGTTTGCCTTCCCCCCCACCCATATCCCCCCTGCTCCTCCTCCTCCTCTCCTCTCCCTCCATCCGGCTGCCTGCTGCTCTAGAAACACGTTTAAATGCTCTCTGTGGCTTAATTAGCAGTCTGCAAAACAAGCCGTACATTCTTGGCCTGGTTTCAGCACACAGACATACCTACACATGTGCCCATACATGCGGACACATGCACAGTGTGTTTTCAGCAGGGGGCAGCAGTGCACTGCTGGTGAGAGATGGATGTGTGTGTTGAAATGAGTGGAGCTGCTGTTGATTGGTTGCTGCTTTTAATGACAGGAATGCTAATTAAGGAGATATTTATAGACCCACCAGACTCTGAAATGTCTCAGACACACAGCACACACACACAGCAACATGTACACACACAGAGCAGGAGTGCACTGTGTAGGTTAAATGAAAAACCTGCAAATAAAATCTGAAATTGATTTTCATGTAGCTTTCCGTGTGTCTGTGTGTGGGTGTCCCCCCCTCCTGTTCCAGCCGCAGGATCAGCAGTGTGTTAGCTTCCTGTCCTGCTAGGTGAGCGGAAGTCGTAAAGCCGGTGAACATTTACTGCAGCTCTCTCTCTGCACCTGGTGTATTCCATTTCTACCAACACCCCCCCCCCCCCTTCTCTATTCACACATGCACGCACTTACCTCATCTTAAAGCAACAACTCTGTGCTCCTTGGACATCCCAAGTCCCAAGTCAATCTCTGCCATTTTTTCTTCTGATTCTTGTTGTTTAATACCTGGCTGTCAAACATTTGCCCAAATGGAATTTAGCTGACTTCAACTGACTACCTCTGTACCACTGTTACAGTGGTAAACAGTAATTCTGAATATATCCAACCATGTAAAAGTTGGACTCGTGATTCATCATCGCAGATAGAGATTCCACAAGTGAGAGGTTGTTGATTTGATAATTACAATTCTCATGAAAGATTAGTTGATAAAAAGTCACCCTACAGAACATTTCTCAGTTTTGATTGTTTAGGTACCAAGCATTCAGTGCTTTACTCTGAGTTATGTAATTATAAATTAAATATCTTTGGAATATAGACTGTAAGTTGGACAAAAATTAGCAATTTAAGAGGCCACTTTAGGTTCTGGGAAATTGTAATCTTCATTTTTTTACTATTTACTGAAATTATAGCTATTGGAACGATTAGTCAGTCAGAATATTATTCTGCAACTGTTTTGATAATTGATTCATTGTTTCAGTCATTTTTCCTAGCAGAAATGGCAATTTACTGGTTCCACCTTCCAGGTTTTTAAGCTTTTCTTTTTCATCTATGACAGTAAATAGAATTTTGGGGGTTTGAACTGTTGGTTGGATAAAACAAGCAATCTGAAGCTTTTATCTCAGTATTTTTTCACTATTTTCTGACATTTTTTAGCCACATCCATTAATCAATTAAGAAAATAGTGGTCAGAGTAACATAATCAGTATATTTGACACGTTTGAACGTTTTGGTTGAATGTAATGTAAGTTGTTTTCCTGGTTCTTGAGGTTCACATTACAGACAGTTGATGCATTTCTGAGCTCCCCTATTGGATCACATAACACACATTTACTTTTTCAAAGTTTTCTTGCCTTTAAATATTCCTGAAATATTGTCACTTCATATCAGAGAAAAAACTGGACAAGCCACAAAAAAATTCAAACTCAGTGGTTTGAAAGAGGTCAGACTTCAAGATGCTGCTAGCTCTCATTGTCATGTCTCGTGACCCAGCCTTAGTGCTACAGGTCAAGGAGTGTTGGTGCGTGTGATCTGGTCTCTACTTCTGAACAGCAGGTAGGATTATTAAGGCTCAGCTATAAAAGAATGTCAAAGACCACCTCTGTGGACCACCTCAGATGAGTGTGTTTGTTTATCGATGCATGCCCCTGCTGTCCTTTTTTCTCACCTAGCCTTTGCAGTGTTTTTGCACACACTAAAATGTAGATGGCTCAGGTCTACACAGCAGCAGCAACAGCAGCAGTAGTGTGCATTTTCTTCTAGGTTGTTTTCTTGTTTGCTGGTCTCCTTGGTGTTCTCCTGCACTGTGGGAAGTCTGCATTCTTTTTTAATTATGAGGTGTGAAAGCCTGAAAACTGAAGGGCTAAGAAGGCCAACACGAAAACACACACACACACACACACACACACACACACACACACACACACACACACACACACACACACACACACACTCACACACACGGTATTAGTTGGAAGGAGTGTCCTGGAGTGTGTTGTTAATTGTTGCACAGAGATGATCCAGTTCTTGGACCTGAATTGCAATACATCTGCTAGCCATTATATATAAACCAGCAATTATGCCTACATGCACACACTCACACAGACATAGCCATGCACGCCATGACATAAACCTACATGTTTTTTGTTTTGGTCTCTCTGAATGTTCCCCTTTTTGAACGCTTGGTGGCACTGGTACTTCACAGATACACCCACCCGCAGTGTTTTCATGCACACTTGCTCCTGTTTTCCAGGGGGTGGGAGGTGGGGCTTTGAAGTTAACGCTGTTTCCCTCAGGCAGTGGAAGTTGCCTACTGTAGTGTTACTGACTTAGCAAGTCAACTGGAAAAAGTGTGTGTGTGTGTGTGTGTGTGTGTGTGCGTGTGCTCTTAGTAATACACTGTGTACATTCACCACTGCCTCCAAGTTGCTCTTTCACTCTCGGACAAATTTCTTCTTTGCCACATTCAGACTCTGGCGATGATTAAGCAGCCTTGGGTCACTTTGGGAAAGGCATTGCCAGTAAATTACAGAGGGTTTGACGCTGGCGTAATAATGGCCTGCTTATGAAAGTATCTGAAATGTATCTGCAGGCTCTCACATATTTTGGACTAATACAGAGAACGCAGTGTGGAAAACATCCAGTAATCAGTCAGCCAGTCTGGCAGGAAGAATAGATTATGTGTCAGATCCTAACTGAGAGTATTCACACAGCATTTTCCCTCCACAGAGAGTGGTAATTAATCTGAATGTCTCTCTCTCTCTCTTTCTCAGACACAGATCCAAGGGTCCTGGAGAAGCAGGAGCAACAGCAGCCCACTTATCTGGCCCTAAGCTACATCAACAGGTACACACACACACACACACACACACACACACACACACACACACACACACACACACACAACCAAAGGTGTCTGTCTATAGAGGGCAGCATTGCTCCACCAGTCAAAGTCTGTGTTTATGCGTGTGTGAGTGTGTGCAGATGTGGCTTGTGGAGAGAGGCTCAAATGACTGATGTCTTCCCATAGACACAGCAGTGACTCATCCACAGACCAGCACAGAAAACCACACAAGACAATCACTCCTTGCTCCGTGCGCTGCAAACACCACAGCCACAGGCGCCGTTTCAGGATTACGGCATGTGTGTTTTTGTATGGTGAACCGACATGTCACATGCCACTTAATGCCCCGTTAAATCACTCCCGCGACGTTAAGAAAGATAACGGTACAACAGAGGGAGAAGGAGATGGCGAGGTTTGTTTTCTGTGGTAATCGTTTCAAATGACGAGGTTGTAAATGTCATCTGTATTTACTGTACAATGTTGTGATGGCTGCATATTCAGCAGCTCAATTATGTTTTGTCAAACCTCAGACTTCCTTCTCATAGCACCAGTGTACAGAACAGCCATAATTAGATGAGATGAAACCTTAAAGGCCCCTATTATAGCAGCAAATAACACAAGAGAACATTAGAAAGCACAAACACAATTAGAATAAAAAGAATACTACAGTAAATAAGGGTTATTAGAGTATAATTCCAGTGAATCATGGCTAAGCTGGGGTCATAAATTTGTAGTTTTAAACATCAAGGCCATTAGTAACATTATTTTCCAAACTGTGTGTTGTAAACATCCATCATAGCTTAAAGAAAGACTTCCTGGTAATTTTTTCCCCTATTGCCGTAGTTGTACATGCACAGCTTTCCAATAAGGGATTATTACTGTTCTCTCAGGCGCACTCACTTTTGGTTTTACCTCCAAATAATGTTGCTGTAGCAATGTCTGCGTGTTGCAAGATCTGAGCAATTATTTTTGTCAGTGTAGTGTTATCATAACTGACAGAAATGATGGCCAATTAAATTAATACCCAATTTGTAATAAATCAGCATTATACTTTTAAGTTGTAAATTATAATAAAATGGAAAGTTCTGGACGGATTAAAATATGTATGTTTTTTGAATGAAGTTTGTCATTTCATTGTCAGTTGCTCCACCAGCATTGCCTCCATTTATAAGGCGCTCAAGTTGACATCAGCATGGTTGTCAAGCGGGAAGTTTGCTGGTACATTTTAGGTTTACGGGATTTACTTAAATGACGCCCACCCCCGCCTCAGGTTCATGACGGATGCGGCGCGCAGGGAGCAGGAGACTATGAAGAAGAAGGCCACACCCAAACTGTCCCTGTCCATCACCGGCGGAGTGTCCAGGAACAGCACGGCCACGCCTCCTCGCCACACGAGCGGTAACCTGACGCCTCCCGTCACGCCCCCAATCACCCCTTCTTCCTCCTTCCGCAGCAGCACACCAACAGGTACGACAGGTGTGTGTGTGTTGAAATGTTAGTTTGAGATGCAGAAAGATGGATTGTTCATACTTGTTGAGTGAATGGAGGTGTTGAAACCGACTAATGCATATTAACCCTATTGGTAATAACAGAAAAAGCTTACAGTTATGGTTGCGCTGTCAGGAGCCTATTCATCAAATTTGGACAGCGTAATAATGAGCAAATGAAGATATTTGTAACATAAATGGAATGCAGCTCATTTCATACCCAGTGACTGGGCAGAAAAACTCAAAACATAACATAACCAGCTCACCTTGTATTCAGTAAAGGAAAATGTTAATTTCAAATTACTGTTTTAACCATAGAAAGTTATTTCGTAACAACTTGGATATGTTTTCATACAAGTAACTGAAATATTTGAATGATGAAGAAAATCTGCTCCCAGAGTAGAAAGTAGAGGAGGCTAAAATCCCAACCACTGTCTACTCCTGCTGCTCCGTGTGTGTGTGTGTGTTATTTGTGTGTTGGCTTTGGTGGCCCCTGCAGTGAGCAGCCCAGTCAACACTCTGCTAATTACATAGCAGCTGTCACGCTGTGTGTTCACATGGGGCCGTGTGTTGCACAGCCCAGAAGCAGATGTCCAATTCCAGCCCAAATGGTTCCAAACATAGTGTTAGGTCTGGGCTTATACACCAGCACGGCTACGCACACACACACACACACACACACACACACACACACACACACACACGCACCCACACAAACACACACACACACACACACACACACACACACACACACTCGCACTCGCACTCTTTTGACATGTGCCAGGGTGCCATCCATTTCCTCATGCTGAGGTGCAGCATTTCCTGTAAGATGGTGGGGGGGTCAGTGGGCCATTATGTGTGTGTGTGTCTCTGTGTGTGTATGTGTGTGTGTGTGTGTGTGTGTGTGCATGCCTGTACATTTCAGTAATGTGGTATGTGGATGTCTGTGTGTGTGAGAGAGTGTGTGCATGCATGTGAGTGGAAAATGTTCTGCACTTAGCAAAGCACTTTTTCCAGGCTGAGCAATGGGGATCACTCCCACTTAATGATCTCTTTCTCTGTGCCAATCCCTGTGTTTTGACTCACAGGCACACACAGAAGCACATACACACAATCACATGCACACTACTGCTGTTTTGTCTGAGCAGTGCTGTCAGTGACGAGTGGGCTGCTAATGAATCAAAGTAGGAGCAAAACATAGAAAAAAGTATTGATAAAAAGTCACAAATCATTTCTGTTTGGTAAATTCCAAAGGTATGACGTCCTCTTGGGTTAATTCCCCATCCATATTTCATCTGGGCTGACTAGCGTTTTTTTTTTTTTTTTGTTCTGTGTGTCTGCATTGTGCCTCCAGGCAGTGAGTATGATGAGGAGGAGGTAGACTATGAGGAGTCGGACAGCGATGAGTCGTGGACCACAGAAAGCGCCATCAGCTCCGAGTCTATCCTCAGCTCCATGTGCATGAATGGGGGAGAGGAGAAGCCGTTCGCCTGCCCCGTCCCCGGCTGCAAGAAGAGATACAAGGTAAGCCTATGCCAGAGCACCGAGAAGTCAGTCCCAGCTACGCCGCCATCGGACACGAGGTTCACACTGGGGCTTTTGTCTGAGTATCACATGCCTGGACATAACTTAAAAGTTTGAAAAAGCACATTATAAATCCAGAATGTCATGATTGGAAGCTCTGATAAATATATCACGATGTATTTGCTTTGGTTGAATTTTATTACAGCGGGTAACAAAACATTCATTCAGCTTGCAGTCTGTGCTCCTTGACAAATGGACATTGTGGCAACATTACTCTCTTGTACCCTTTTTAGACCAAAACAGTGACGTGGGAGAAAGTCACATTTGGTGTTTATCTCAAAGGGGTCCACATGTGTTATCCAACCTGACTCGATATGAAATGGTGAAGAGGGGTTTCTGGAATAATTTTACTATAAAGGCTACTGTTGAATTATTATTATCAGTTTTTATCAGTGATCGGCAGTCAAAAGCTATATAATAAAAAATTTTAAATATAATGACTTTAAAGCTATAATCACACACATGTTTGTTGAATGTGAACAGATATTTTATTTATAAAGAGACCATTGCAGTTAACATTTTTATTTAAATAAATTTACCAAGGTGCTAACTCCATATTTGATTTCCCAAACTCAGTTGCAGGTTCAGTTTTGGGCTGGACTATTTCTTGTGATTGTGAAGATTCACTGTGGCTTCCTGAAGTCTTGCCGTGTTATAAGAATGATGTAATGTGTTTATTAGTGACCTTTAGAGGCGCTGGTTGGTGGAATTTAGGTTGTGTTAAGTAAAGTATTTCAAATGTTGGTGTCCTGTATAATGGGTATAAATTAGCTGGATCTGGATAGGTGAAAAACATTGATTGGGACATCTGTATGTAAACAATTTGGTATAATGCTGTGGTTTAGCAGTAATGTGTATGTGTACGTAAAGTACTATAGTTCCAGGACTGGGTCAATAAGCTGTCAACTTGTGACCCCAGTCTGGTATAAAAGTGTAGAACAGGTGCTATTACATACATACGTATTATTACAAGGTCAAAATTGTGTGTCAAACATGGGGTTTGTGTGTAAATAGGCTACATGTAACCGTTCTCCCCTTTCCTAATGTTTGTCATGTTCCCTGTCTCTTCAGAATGTGAACGGTATCAAGTACCATGCCAAGAATGGCCACCGCACGCAGATCCGTGTGAGGAAACCCTTCAAGTGTCGCTGCGGCAAGAGCTACAAGACCTCGCAGGGCCTGAGACACCACACCATCAACTTCCACCCACCTGTCTCCACTGAGATCTTGCGCAAGATTCAGGGCTAAGAGCCCATGGTCAAACCAATCAACTGCCCCAAACATAGCCCTATCCTGACTTTTCTTAGCCGACCGCCCCTTTTATACCCATCCCAAACACTAAAGGATCAAGTGCATGCTTTAAGTTCTTCAAATTTTTTTTCATCTTTTTTTGTTTATTTGTGTTACGTAATTTTTTTCTATCCATGTATTTTTGGAGAAAAACAAATGTATCTTTGTAGTATTTTTATTGTTGTACATTTGCACATTCGTATATGCTATCACATTTTTTTTATATTGTTACATAAGGTGCTAACTGTAAAAAAACAACAGAAAGAAAAGACAAAAAAACAAACAATATGAAAGAAAAGAGGGGAAACGCGAAAGAAGATGTGAAACAGAAAGTGCAACCAAGCCCTGCCCCATTCTCTGCTCAGCTTTGAGTGGGGCGAAGTTGATGTTAGTGCTGATTTAAGTTCAGTGGTCGATACACTCTATTTCCGGGACTTCGCTGGGCTTAGATCTGTGCCTTTGCAGTAACGTCTGGGGGTTTAAGTGCGAGAGTTAAGTTATACTTTAAATATATATATATTGATATATAAACAATAGACAGATATGTATGTGTACATACAAATATATAAAAGTATTCATGAGCATAGACATAAATAGTTACATTTTATTTTTAAGCTTCAAATTTCAAGCTTTATTTTATATATTTTTGTCAGTGTTTTAGATTATTTCGGGTTTTTTTTTCTTCTACGTATCAGTAAGTGTTCCTTTTATTCCTTATTTGCTGAGACGGCCAGTTCAGTCACATCAGAGGTGAAAGATCTCACTGACTTTAGGTTCGGAGAGTCAGGTTTTCTCTCGCCACATCCTAGAGATCAGGAGCTAATAGGCTGCGCCTTTCGGTACGACACACACACACACGTCGTAATCACATGCTCATGTTTTACTGTTGATCAGGAAGGGACGCTGAACGTATTAGAACACGGCCCAGGCCAGTAATCCATATCTTAAACATTTCATCCCCGCAGGAAGCCATCCATGTATTTCATATCTCCTGTGTTTCCTCATTCAGAGTGCCAGAGCTGTGTTCCAGAGACTTAGCTGTGGAAGCAGGTTAAGCATCAAACCTTATTCCAGCTGCCAAGATCTTTGTTGTTGTTTAGTTTTTTCCATGATTGTTGCCAACAGCTCTCCACTGCCAAACATTGACCATACCATGTGCCTGATGAGGGGTGGGGGGATGAGTGGATGTAAATCGACGGAATGTTTTCACGCATGCTTTCTGTGTCGTAACGAGAGAAATAATGTATGAAAGAAGAGGGTGGGTTTGTCTTTGAAAGACCTGTCATTTGTGTGTGTTGTAGACAAGAGCATTCCAATTCATTGTTTGTACTGTATGTGTGTGTGATGTGCATGAGTGCCGGGTGTGTGTGTTTTTCAGCAGTATCCAAGTCATCAGCCTATCGAGTGTTAGTGTATTCTGTGTGTTTCAGTGCTCAGATCTGTCATGTTCTCTGTGCCGGGCCGCTGGTTCGACTCCTGTGGAGCAGGATGGCTGGCTGGCTGGCTGGCAGCATTGCGTCATGTAGTGTAGTGGTGGCCAACTTGTTGTCCCCTGACTGGGATTTCATCACTCATATCATTGCCTCTAGAAAAACAAGAGCGGTGTGGTGCCGCGTGCCAAGACACAACTGATTCATGACATCGTTTCCCTCATCGTGCACAATGTTTTTATTCTGCAGAAGGCTCGAAGCATGAGCTTTTTTCTGTTTTGTTCGTTTGATGGGAACAGTGACCTCTGACATGCACACACCCTCCTGTCCTCCAAGCTGCTGTTGCCATGGAAACCACTGGGTTAGCACAGCAAAGAGACCTCTTTTTAATACACTTTGATAACACTTCATTTTCTACATTGTCTTTAGAAGGCAGATGTCAGATTTTTTTCTTCTTCTGGCATTTGTTTATTTAACCCCCTAATTAATTTTATAGGGTTAAATAAACATAAATGATTTAACCCTTTCATTTCTTTTTTAAATGATTTCCTGACTAGTAATTACCATGTGACTGTACTGTACATGCAACGCCTTTAAGTCATGTGCAACCTTACGAAAGCACAAATGTGGCCTGAAAGAGCTCCAAAAACCTTGGTATCAGTTTCAAAGTACGTCTGTGGACTTCAGTACCCTGAAAGCAGCCATGAGATAATGGTGTGCGTGTGTACAAAGCTTCATTCCTGCTTTTCAGCATAGGGGAAGAGTTACCGTGGCTTGGATCAGAGCAGAGACAGGTCGAGATGGATGGAGACAGAGTGTCTCCCTTCAAAGCTCTGTGAAACACTCGTAAAAACCATCTCCACTTCACGGACATCGGCGTCACCGTGGCAATAGTTTCGGCTTTATACAGGGCCCAATTGCAGTATTAGGCTACACATATGGGAGAAGAGGAGCGGAGGCTGTGTGCAGAAGGAGGAGATGAGGGAGGGGTTTCAATATACTGTGTACAGTGAATGTATTGTAACGTGTCTTGTCAAGTGCTTTTAAATTATATTTTCGTATGTAACGTGGAGACCAATGTTTCCTTTTTGTATGGGGGGGACAACAGGTTCTGAGCGGAGTAACTTGTAAACAATGTCAAACTGTCTTTCTATATAAAAGAGAAGCTGCTTAAATGTAAACAGGAAATGACTGAAAAAACTGCAAAATAAAGTAAAAAGCTCTTTAGCTCAGTCTGTTGGTCATGTTATTTCTTCTCCTTTTCAACTCAAATAAAAGACAACAGTACAGTTTAACTGCATTTAGACAAGCTGAGTTTATTCATAAAGATCTTTGCAGTACACACTTACAACGCTGTCCTAACATTCTCACATGAAAATGGGCTGCATTGGACATATGACATACACACGTTTGCCTTGTAATCACTGGGCATGTGCAAAAAGCCTGAATACAACACTGTCAGGGGTCACTTGTGACAGAAAATAGACAAGCGGTGGTATAGAGACAGACATATAAATGACACTCACTCATGATGTGGACCTGCACCTAAAGCAATGACTTTTTCTGCACAGTTTAAAGTAAGTTAGTGTCCTGCCATCTATTTGGTGAAAACAGTATCTCCAATAAAGAGGCCAGCTCAGCCTCTTACCGACTGACCAAAGTAAAACATCATTGTTCTGTCACTCTTTTACCATTAAAACAGGAGAGAAGTAACAATGAGAGGAGACAGGGTCACGACAAAAATTCACAGGTCTCTCCACAACTAATACTTATTTTCATATGTACAGTACATTCAGAATAAAGCCTTATTTAGTGCAGATACATGAAAGTGTAGTGCTGTTTTTGTTAAATCCATCGAACGTCTTTGCAAAACACTGTCATACGTAGGGAGAAATCAAAGACCGCTTCCCATTCCTGTCAGAAGAATCTCCACCACATCATTCTTCAATGAAATATACACACTAAGATGACTCTCTTAGACATCACATTCAGATATCACTCTGCATTTACACAAAAGTTTCATGTTCTTATCTCTTCTGCCTTTCTAAACTTTGATTCACGTGGACAATTGAAAGATGATTAAAAGATTTCTTGGCTGCTTTTTTACAAGTGTTCAGGGTAGTTAGA
This sequence comes from Micropterus dolomieu, assembly GCF_021292245.1. Classification (NCBI taxonomy): domain Eukaryota; kingdom Metazoa; phylum Chordata; class Actinopteri; order Centrarchiformes; family Centrarchidae; genus Micropterus; species Micropterus dolomieu. Next base: position 19,880,869 of record NC_060158.1, on the reverse strand, counting down.
GAACAGGGACATCATCAACATACTAAAATGTTTCTTCTTCAAAGCCCTGGTACAAGATCCTGCTAAAATTAACTCTTTTAAGCTTGAACAGCTGTACTTTTGTACTTTTGAACACATAATAAATGCATGCACTATTGATGGTGCTTTAGTCCCTTGAAGCATAAAAATGAGCATAAAAATGATAGAAAAGGAAAGGACCGTGGCACTATTCCAGAGTGTAAATGATCCTTTTACCCAATGTGTATTAAGGTGAAAGCTACCCTACTTAATAAACACCTTGGTGGAGTAGCCGCCAAAGGACAAACTCTCAAACTTTCAGAAGTGCACTACATTCTTTATAACTTTTGTTAAGATCGCAAAAAAAGTGCTAATGATTGTATATTAACGAGACAACTTATCTGAACCCCGATCAAAATGAACTAACACACATTTACCCATAATTTCCATACCCATATTTCTAGGCCCTCTACACCCTTTATTCAACCTGCTCAAAGTTGAGCACGTGGCCGTCAAAGTGCGTGAGGACGTGCCTCTCGAAGAGCTGCTGCTGGCAGTTGAGCGGGAACTGCTCGGAGCAGACGGGGCAGACCTTCCAGTGGCTTTCCACGTGCTGCTCGAAGCTGCGCTGCTCAAAGTGGGGCGGGAAGATCACCTCGCATAACGGGCAACGCTTGTGAACGCCACTCCTGGAGTAAGAAAAGGAGAGGGTGAGAAACTGACTTATTCTGTATGTTATTCCAGTCATATATATGTGGGTGTGTATGGGCTTATTGGGAAGATAAATCCCCTCTAACCTCTCTTTGATATCTGTTTTTACTGATATCATCTGCTCTGCTTGTGTAATCTTACTCCTTCATCACACGTCTTTCAGTGAAACACCTTGATTTTAAGACGTTTTTCATTCTACAGCCATTTGTTATGTGTGTGTGAGAAGGCACTCTACCTGGAGTCAAAGCAGAAGCTGCTCCTGGTTTCACTACGTCTACTGGACTGATGATCGCAGGATGGCTGAGCCCCATCAGCAGCCTATGAAACACAACAAAAGCATGGAAAACCACGGCCGTCTAATTGCTCGTAGAGCTGAACACACAACCGTCAAAGATGTTTACTAAAAAAAAAGGAGAAAATGGGTTGAAAAGGGCAACCAGATAACTGAACCACTAAAGATGTGGGTGTTATGTTTGTTTCTATTTAAAGAAAAACACACAGCACACCCGACTCACTAGTCTCCATTCAGTTTGCTCCCAAACAATCAAAGATATAATCTGGCAGATGCTAACTGATCTTCAGTCTGTCCCTTTGCAAATTTTCCTTTAATTATTCTCCGAGCCCTTGTTATCTGCGTCTCTCTTGAGCTCCAAGGGAGTGACGTTAATTAGAGCTTTATGCAAATGAGTTCAGAGCTTCGCCATTTAAGGGCAAGCTGCTATTCCTTGCGTTCAGTGAGGAGGGGCACTCCAGAGACATATAGAAAGGGAATACAGTGAAAGCAATTCTTTGGATGCTGAAAACACAAAGCAAGGGCTTGAAGGTGAACTTGGGACCACAGTGACTGTGTCATGTGTTTATGTTGCTTGAAAATATGGGTGTGAAGTTCTGCAAAAAGACCTCTGGATCTGGATCTCTGAGGACAGCAAGCAGAAAACCACTCATTAACATTGATTTTATTGTATGTATTTCCCCAATGCAAAATCTGATGCGTGTGAAACCTCATTTGATACCGATACTCCAGTGGGGTGGCAGTGAGTTTGCGTGCACTTACATTTCGTGGCTCCTCCGGTGGATGCTCCAGGCTTTCGGGGGGGCTCGTCGTGCGGGAGGGCTGGATACAGACCACCTCTCGGTCCCAGCCTGGTGTCCCGGGGCCCGGACTCGGGGGTGTGATTGGGGGTGCGCAGGGAGCAGTGCAGGGTGGGGCCTCAGGTGGAGGACGGGTCATGTGCTCAGGGGACAGCGCAACATCTACCCGGTCTAGAAAAACAGTAATGTGTGGGACTGTTATTATCCTGACCAAACAGCAGCAAAATACAACTAAGCTAACAACTAAGCCGAACAAAGTTTTAATTCCTCCCACCTCTTGTGGTGTCAGTGGAGTAGGGATTGCCATACTGCAACTCAGCGGGCCTCTGTGGCACCAGCGGTGGCGGAGAGGGGTCCTGAGGGTATGGCAGGGGGTAGCGTAGCACCATCGGCTGCCTCATCTCAGCACCCTGGACACCAGCTTCCTGCTCCCTCTGTCTGGACACGTAGCGCTGCAGCTCCTGGAGGGGAGACAAGATCCATCTCTGAGTGTCCCAGGACCTCAGAGGAACATGTCTTTTAAACTGATGTTTCTTATGACTCAGTATCCTTATGCTGTCCAGTTAAGCAATCAAACTTTGAAAAACCATCAGCACAAGCCAGCAACATCTGTTTGAAGAGAGAGGGGCTGACAGGAATAGCTGAGTTCGGTCGACATTCCCATAGCACATCTTCACTGTTGGAACCATACGGGGAGTTAAGTATTTTCAGCTCAGAGTTTAGTTTCCCATCTACATTGTTTCTGCCCTTTGTGATTATATCTGAAGCAAGAGCATTAGTACCCTACTCATTACTGTAATGGGTGTCAGACTATGGCTCCCTCTCTGTTCTGGCTTTGCTGATAGAGGCACCTGCTATCTCCATCCCTTTAGCTCCCTCCTTCCACTCCTCCCTCCTCTCTTGATGACTTCATTAGTGCGCTGCTATCAGGTTTAACATTTAAACCAGGGTTGGGAAGGTGAAACAGACACGTCGCGTGGCATTTGCACTGTCTAATGGCACTGTACCAGCAGGCGAAAGAAGCAAGTATAGATGTATTAATTAGTGGGACTATGGAGAGTGGAAGGGATGGCTGCAGAAGGCACATAAATTGAATGTGAAGGTACTGCTTAGGGTTTCAATTGAGAGCCTACATTATCTACATTTCCCCTGTCAGAAGCTAAACATTGAGATGCAAATGTCTGCAGTTTGAAACCAGATGGCTTTTCTCCAAAAAAACTGTAACTTTAATTCACATTCATTATCAAAATCTGCACCGTTCCAGCAGTGAAGAGCCGATCCAGCAATGGCTCATTTATACAGAGCTGATACCTGCTAAGAAGCAGCAATGTTGCAATGGGAACAAACCAGCCATGTGTGTATAAATAGCGTGCTGTTTTACTTCCTGCAGTTGCTCCTTGTCTCTGAGGGCCTGGGTGAGGTTGCGTTTCAGCTCCGTCACCTCACTGGCTCGCTCTGCCATCTGCACCTACAGACAGAGCACACACAAAGAAAAGAAAAGAAAAAAAAATCCAACATTGCAACAGAGTAAATTACAATGAACAGCTGACATTCAGTAACCAATCAGATTTCCTATAGAGGTGTCATGCAGCATCAATATACCTGCCAGGGGACGCTATGGGGTGAAACCAAACTTGAACTGCAACCTACATTTTGTTTTTCATTATCGATTAATCACATTTATTTATTTATTTTTTGGGTTTCCCAGAGTGCAGAGAGGTTTCTTAAAATGTCTTCTTTTGTGGTCTGATAAAAAATCCAAAACCCAAAGATATTACCGAGAAACTGGAACCATATATTATGTGGTGCTTTTGTGTCATAAATGTCTTAAACAATTAATCAATTATCAAAATTGCTGATGATTAATTTTCATAAATGAAACTAAACTTCTCCATTAACACCAGTGTTTCAATTATCCCGTCTTTCTCCTGGAGATACATGACATTCCCATGTGTACTGACAGACACAATGAGTTTGCCTTTGCCCTCTGTCATTAATAGTACTTTTCTGAGTAGCAAGTGCCTGACTGAGTATTTAGCTGGCTTGCTAATGATAATTAAGGGAAGGGAAAGAACACTGGAAGGTACGCAAGAAATTATTGCAGCCCACTGCTCCAAAATAAATAGACAAGAAAAATGCAGAGGTTGAATAATAAATTACAGAGAGCTGCAACTAAAAATTATCTTTATTATTGATTTATCCAACTTCCTTACTTTTTTGATTAACTGATAAATCCTTTGTTCTATAAATGTCAGAAAAAGCCGAAGGCGACTTCTTCAAGTGTCCAAAACCAAAGACATTTAATCTACTACCACTTACGCCAGAGAAATGCAGCAAATCCTCACAACTGAAAAGCTGGAGCTGGTGAATGTTTTTGCTTGAAAAATATCGATCGACTAATTGACTTATTGCTTCATCTCAAAAAAGCACTAAATTAACATACTAAACTGAGATATCTCTTTCTAGACTCTCGCTCTTCCCTTCCTTCCCTGTTCGCTGCTTTCACGCTGGATTTCCACTCGATTCGTGTCAATTGATAAAGAGGAATGTCAGTGAACACAATATTTGGTCGGTTGTGTTTTATTTAACCTGAAGCGGTGTCAAACGAGTGGCGCTTGCTGTAAAACACACACGACTAACGCCACAAAAACAGGGTCCGTGTCCGGGGCAGACTGGAGGAGCACTGCAGACCGGGAGATCGCAGTAAATCTCATACTTTCGAACAGGACTGACCCTGTGGGATAGTTTACATGGCTAGTTGCCTGCTCTTCTCTCATTTCATCCCCTCCTCTCCAGCGGTTTCTCTGCTTCATGTCTGTCTGTCTAGCCTACCCTTTTCACTCTTAAATTCTGTTTGCTTCTTTTGCTTTCCCCCTCATTCTCTTTCATCTCCTTTTGTCCTCTCTCGCTCTCTCCCCTCTTTCGTGAATTTACGGCGCAGCATTAGAGGGTTAAGTTCAGGTGAAAGGATTCTGCAGCAGTGTATTTCTGTGACAACCCAAACCCCCCCAACTCCTCTCTCCCCATCTATTCCTCTCACTCGCACTGGGAGGCTGATGTAAACAGCTGTAAAGCATGCCGTTCTGAGGCTGCCTCTCTTGTCAGTCTCCGGGGCCATTAAGAGCGGCTCAGGGCCCGGGGCACTCGCCTCAGACTGGAGACTCTATCAAAGACAGGGGAAAGCCTTATTTACAGCGCTGATAAACACACACTCACTCATGGAGATTAAATGCCAGTGGGTACTTTGGCGGACCTTCGCACGCAAAATGCAATGGGTGCACATAGACGCAACAAGCGTAAGCGCTCATATTGAATCACACACACATACCACACACATCGGATCATGTGCGGCACTGATGCCGTGGCCATGTGAACAATGCATGGAGTAACACGGTTGCTCTGATTAATGCATGCTCAAGAAAACCGTTATGAATATCTGCAACCCTGTGAGCAAGTGCAATTACTGCTATTTATAAAGCAATTAGCACAACAGTCCTGCAACAACAATTACTTCATCTGTCCAAGTTCAGGCACTAGCTATACCCTCTCTCCTTCAGTCAGCAATGGTAAGACACTTTTTAAAAGATCTGCCTCGTAGTTTTTCTGCTTTATTTGATAGATGAACACAAAATGATTCAACACCGATTTGTTAATTACCAGTTCAAGTTATTTACCAAGCAAAATTAAGGAGAAAATGCCAATCATTCACTGGTTCCAGCCTGTCAAATGTGAGGATTTGCTGCTTTTTTTGGTTTTATTTATTTATTTTTATTATTTGTATTATTGTAAATGTAATTTTGTTGTTTTTTGCACAGTTGCTTGGACATTACTCCGGATTAAAACCTCTCAACTTCATTCAAAAGACTGGATTTCTTTGTTTATGTAACTACATCCTGAAAGAAAGTATCCAAATTAAATGGACTGGAAAATCAACTTAACTGTGCAACGAGGATAATGAGGAATAGATTAGGTGTATGAGAGGCTTCCTTTCACATTTATCGAACAACACTAAAGCATTCATTATAATTTTAATCTTTATTTACAAAGGAAATGTCTTGCTGAGTGTGCACTGGGGGCAAAAACACTTTGCTTGATCCCTCATATTTCCAGCACCAACAGTCACAACTCCCCGAGCTTCGAGCTATATATATGTTTGTGTCTTACTCTGAATCGCTCCTCCTCATTGGCCAGCCGCTGTTTGAGCGTCTCGTTGATCGCACACTGCTCCCTCCACTTCTCCTCCATCATCGCCAGCTCCTCCTCCACCGAGAGGGTCTGTTCCTTCTCGGCCTCCCCCATGCTCCTGCCCTGCGCCTCCAGCAGCACCTGCTCCGCCATGACACCCCTCGCTTCCTCAGCCTTCCCTGCCATCTCCACCTTGCTGTTCTCTTCAGCACTCGAACTCTCGTTGTCCACCTCCACCCAGCTCGCCATCCTCAGGCTCTCATCCGTCAGGCTGTCCTTCTTCTCCTCTTTATCTTTTTCTCTGTCCTCTCCTTGGTTTGCTTCTCCTTCAGCCTCCACCTCGGCCCTCTCCTTTGGACTTCTCTCTCTTTGCATTCCTTCCTTCTCTGTGCTGATGTGTGCATCAGTATGTGTGGACTCCCTGTTATTAAGTGCTGTACTGATAGTCATCTCAGCGGCTTCTTGTAGGACTGCAATTGCTATATTACCTGTTAAACACACAAAGTAAAAACAGAACATGGAAGATTACATAGTCAGCAGGACAGTCTTTAATCCAGGTGTTAACTTAACTTAAAATTAGGTGCTAATAATAGGTACAGTATCTCACAAAAGTGAGTACACCCCTCACATTTTTGTAACACTGAAGACATGACACTTTGCTACAATGTAAAGTAGTGAGTGTACATCTTGTATAACAGTGTAAATTTGCTGTCCCCTCAAAAGAACACATCACACAGCCATTAATGTCTAAACCGCTGGCAACAAAAGTAAATATACCCCTAAGTGAAAATATTCAAATTGGGCCGAATTAGCCATTTTCCCTCGCCGATGTCATGTGACTCATTAGTGTTACAAGGTCTAAGGTGTGAATGGGGAGCAGGTGTGTTAAATTTGGTGCTATCGCTCTCACACTCCCTGATACTGGTCACTGTAAGTTCGACATGGCACCTCATGGCAAAAAGGATACTTTATTTCAAGACAATCACCTTTTATTTTCCTTATAATAATGATAATGAGAACATGTAAAACAAACAAAATACTAATAAAAACACTGGGAATGTTATTTTTAAATTTTCAGAGACTGTGCATGAACATGTTGTTTTAAGATATGCATGTCTGTGTCTTGGCGAAGAGAGTGATAGCAATAGCATAGTTTTCTCCAGTCAAGTAAAAGTGAGTCACACCACGTTATGTTATGCGATTGCAATGCACTACTGTCGACTGAAGATACTACTAGTGGGAAATCTGGTATTTCTACCGTTTCATTAAAAGGAAAATAAGAGGTGGGAGTACCTTTTCTACAATTAGATATTAGATATCAGAACATTGACACAGATTAACACGTTTAAGCATTGGATCAGACAAACAAAACTAGCCTGTTGCCATGGTATCAACCTGTGCTAGTTCTCCCTGGGAATAAGACATGTACAGCACATCTTCAAACATGTATATCACTATGTAACTGAAGGGAGATTCATTATGTAACAACATGCACATACATTTTTGCACTTGAATGCACGTGCCTGTGTGTCTACCTGCTGTTGGTGACTCTGGACTCGGGGTCAGTGGCTCCTGCGTTGTCTCGGTGGATGCATTTCTCTTTGGCTCCTGCAAAAAATACACACAACAACTACAATTTATCAACAACATGTAACTGCTACTGGTTCCAGGCATAAATTCACCTGTGTATAATATTTCTTTATGGCCCTGTCTTTTTGCTCCACAGTACTCACCCCCTGTGTCTCACTTGTGTTCAGCTTGGCCACCTGCCTGCGGAGGCGCTGACACTCCCGGTACTTCTCCTTGTAGTGCTCAGCAGCCATGTGAAGACGCAGCTTCAGCTCCTCCACCTCCCTCTGCAGTTCGGCCTCTGCCTCTGACACCACCATCATGCTGGCTGTCAACTCCCCACTTGTTCCAACACCCTGGGACAGAAAGAAATTAATGGGACATTTTGAGAAAATGTGAAAAGTGTGAGTATTCTCTCAGGAAAAACCTTTCATTCGCTTCGGAATTAGAGCACAGAAAGACAAGAGGTACAGAATAAGAATAAGGAAGTAGGACACTGACCACTTCCTTCTGTGCAGTGCTCCTCATGCGGTCTAGCTGGCTCTCCATGCGTTGGCACTCGGCCTGAGCATCAGCAAGACTTGCACGGAGCTTGTCAGCTTCCAAACGGGCGCGGTACAGCTCGGTCATCGTGTGGTCGCGGGCGCTGGCTGAATCGCGGAGCTCCGAGGCCAGCAGGGAGGCCTGCTGCCTGCACGCCTGAAGTTGCTCCTCTGCCTGACGGAGGTGCTCACGCACACGGGCCAGCTCTGCCTAAAACATGTAGAAGGAAATGATATATATAGATTCACTGATATTACTATACAGAGACATGTGGGTTCATTATGCAAGTGGATGCTCACACACAAGATAATTGACAACAATCTTATTTATGTTTATATTTTCTAGTTTTCTTAGTTGATCCAGGCAGTAACATTTCAAACAACCACTACTACCTTGTCAGCCTTGTGTGCCAGCAGCTCTTTCTCCAGGCTGTCCCGCTGGGCAACGCAGGCCCGGAGCCTGTCCAGCTCCTCCTGGAACTGGGCAATGGTCACCTCCCTGTTCAGCTCCACCGCCTTCAGCATCTGCAGCTCTGCACTCAGCTTTGTGTTCTCCAGCTCAGTGCTGCGCAGGTGGTTCTACACGTGACGACACAGAGAAAGAGAAAAATGCAGAAGTCAGAATAAAGACAGAATCACACAGGCTTTTAGCCTTTTAGCTCCAGTATGAAGAGCTCTCTCCCACCTTGTAGAGGTCTCTCTCATCCTTCTCGTTCTTCAGCTGGCTCTCCAGGTTGTCTCTCTCTGCTGTCAGCTTCTTCAGACGGTCACGCAGACTGTGACATAAAATGTAACTTTTGTTCAGCTTTCATCTTCCAACCAATTCTCGTGCTACTGTTTAGTAACAAAGAGGACAACTTCTGAAGACCTTTCAAATAGTGTGTGTACAGGTTCCCAAATTATTAACCGCCACCCACTGAATGTCAGTTTTTGCCAAAAGGCTAGGTTGCACAGTCACACCCCATCATTCATCTACGGGAGTTGAGGAAAAAAGCGGATGAGAGGAGCATTTAATACAATGCACTAATATATTTGTGGAATAAATATCCCCCTTGTGAAGCTTAGGTTTAATTTTATGGCATCAGGGAGGTTGATTCAATCTGATCATTAGCTGTGATTTGCATTATTGCACTATTTTGTCCATTGTAATGTAGGCCAGTAGAAAAAAAAGATGAAGATAATTAAGGTTAATTAAGGAAGCAGAAGGCAGGAAGAAATCCTCCTCAAACACAGTTATTTAAACAGTCATATCCTCACAGAAAGGGCGAGTGTGGATGATTGACAGTCACATGTTCGCACTCTCCACTCACCAGTCGAGCTCTGTCTCCTTTTGCAGGCCTCTCTGGGTGACTCCCAGCAGGTCCTCCTCCAGCTGGCGGACCCGGTCTGTGGCCTCTGTCAGCCTCCTCCTAACCTCCTCCCTCTCCTCTGACAGGCCCTGAGACGAGCGCAGCAGCTCCTACGGAACATAGAGGCAGCTGTGGATCACAGTGACAGGCGCCACAGCCAATCACAGCCCCTGAATCAGGAGACTGAATGTGGCAGAGGAGTAAGAATGCTGGACAAAGTCAAGAGCTTCTACTTAATACTTTATCACAGATGGTTATATTTCAGGTGTGACAGTCAGGTGTATGTATTTGACTCACTGCTGTGTTATTTGTTTTTATATGTTTTATGCACATTATATTTTTTTTACATACACTCAGTTGCACTTTATTAGGTACGCCCATTTATAACTAATGCAGTCTATCACTTAAACAGCCTCGCAAAAATCCTGCTTTCATGAAGGTTACAATGGTCTGTTTGAGATTTGCACTACTGCACTGATTTTTTTTTTTTTTGTTGCACATGTGTATTGCAAAAAGATTTGCAAAAAAATCCATAAATTCATGGATACAGTCTGACATATTTGTATGCATCTTGCATTGCATGCATCTGCATCTTTTTTGTGTGTAAAGGTGTTTTCTACCTTTAAAGCCTGTTCCTGGTGCAGCTGTGACATGTGAACTTCCCCTCTGGGGATCAGTCAAGTCTTATCTTATCAATCACAAATCGCCAGTTACAAATTATGACTCATGTGAGCCTTTTGATGGACGCAAAACACACATTCAGAATCTGAAGTTAGCGAAATGTTCAGTAGCACCTAACTGAACAAACAGAAACAGTATGTGGTGAATGCAATGCAGGGAAAAACCTGCACAGTATCAGTGGACTTAAAACAAATTCCTGGTAGCGCACAGCAGATCATATAAGGTCTGTTCTCTCTATGGGGCCTTCTGAAGAAATGCCTTGTTTGAACTTGCTGCTAATCAGCAGTGAAGGACATTAACTCATCCATAGCTAATATTGCCTGTGACAGAACAACATACCTGTGCACACACCCTCCCTTCTATTTGTAGCATTCACACACACACACCTGCAGGAAGACGGAGACACAGCTACACATTAAAGTACATATGGAGAGAGACAGATAGCACAGAGCACAGCCATCAATCCAAAAAGAGACGCATGTACACACCAATGCGTACTCAGGCCTGTCTCCCTCTGGGCTTGGCTCTGCGTAGATTACTGTATGATTTTTACGGCTGGCGTTTGGGAAGCACTTTAGCAGTGCATAAAGACCTTATAAAAAGTGTAGTCGTAAAATTAGCAGCCACAAAATATGTACTTATGTTTTCATGTTAAACTCGGGATATTTTCATCAGCGTGGCATGAGCTAACACACCTACTGTAAACGCTCCACAAAAGAGAGACACACACCTACTCACACAAGTCGTATATCTACAGATGGACATGCCTGTTGAATGAAAAGCAGCACGGTAATAACAGTGTGTGCGTGTGTGCGTATTACCACGGAATTTATGGCGATTTTGTCCTTCGTAAAAAAGAGCAGCGGACTAACTCAAAGCAGCCTCCTCTTGCTCTGAGCCTACACCAGTGAGCTGCACTAGGGGGCAATAAGAGACTAGAATCAAACTCAGAAATCTCTTCGCAAGTTTCAGCTTTCACTTCTCCCTTCTGTACCCCCCCCCATTGAGATTCCTTGAGTTGACTGTTTTTTAGGCGTGAGTGCCAAGTTACTGCTTATCAACTCATTAAATGGTAAAATATGAAATATGACTCATCCTGGTGAGTGAGTGAGTGAGTGAGTGAGTGCATGGGGAGGGAAAGGAGTAAAAATCGAAATAGATGAAATCAAAGTAAAAGTTGACATTTTAATAACTGAATGATTCTGATTAATGTTCCCAAATATACTGTTGTTTACCTTGCTTTAGCTGAATTGATAAATTCATGTGTTTTAACGCCAATAAACCAACTCCAAAAATGAAAACACTGAAAATTAAGAGAAAAAGACAAGGACAGCTAGACGGGGAGAAAATAGACAGTGAGAAAGCAGTGGCCACTGAATCGCGTGACTGAGTGGTGTTTGTCCCTGAGGCTGGGCAGGGCTCTTTTTTCAGGCAGGCGGTTTTGCGGACTACCCTCCTCTCATTCCACACACAGACTAAAAGGGTTTGCAAGCGGGTGGCATAATGAGTGTGTTTGTGTTTGTGTGTGTATGTGCGCGCACGCTTGCGCATGTGTGAATGCACATTAGAGGGGCCCTGTGGTGTGGAACCTGAATGTGAGAGTGAAGGGGGGCAGTTTATGTATGCGAATGAACGTGTGTGTGTGTGTGTGTGTTTGACGTCATGTTCGCTCTGTGGCTGCGATGCCATCGTCCCTGACGCCAGATGCCCGAGAAAACGTCGTCCCAATTCCGTTCTGGCCCACTGAGTCAGGTCGTTAAACAGGGAGAGAAAGACTGGCGGGTGCACACACACAGAGACACACTCACGCACGCGCTGCGGGTCGAACAAGCACACAGATTATTCATAAATTCAGGGCCTTTGAAGTTTTCAGACCTGTGATCACTGGTGAGGAACTGGCTCCACACACACACATGTGCAAATAGAGACCGTCTGTTTATGTACACACTCAACCCTACACATGTACACACACTTGCATGTACATACACATGTGCGCAAAGACACTGACTCACCTGTCTGTTGTTGTTAGGCTTTTTTTGTTAGCTGCAAAATCACAATTTACTGAATTCTTAAAACTATTGAATGTATTTTTTCTTTTTGACTTATGAACTAATAATACTTAATATTGTTTAAGCAATTATTTTTGGATCTTTTTCTAGTTAATTATATGACACTCATCACCTGTGGTGACAGGACAGGGTGGGACAGGGTTTAATTGAGCAAGCATGTAGAAATGTGTGTAGGACAGGGCATCGGCACATTCTTTCATGTTGTGTTTTGTTTGTCAATCAGCTGAAATGAAGGTAACATTATCTAAGACGGTGGCATTGGGAATTGGACTGTGTCACGTGTGAGCCCCGCAAAGGTAGCGGCGCTTAAAAAAGTGTAAAAGAACAAGCCACCACCACTGTTAATCTCAACACCTTGTGATCAGTAACATTAAACCTTTATTTAATTCTATAAATATATTCACAAACTATGTCTACTCAACCTATACTAATGTGCGTTGGGTGTGCATAAAGAAAAAAGAAGCTTCCTGCCATCTCTCTCTCTAACCTGGTTGTGTGTCCGCAGCAGGCAGCACGTGTCCCTCTCTTGCTCCCTCTCCCTGGCCAGCCGCTTCTGCTCCTCCTGCAGCTGCTGTTTCTCCTCCTGGAGGAGACGCATGGCTTTCAGCAGCTCATGGCGCTCCTGCTGCGCCTCCTCCACATGCTGCCAGGCAGGAGGTGAGTAAAGGGTAAAAAACGGAAGGAGGTGAGAATGGTGCCTGCTAAGATTGTATTTGTGATACATATATCTGTTGTTTATTCGTTATGTCTGTCTAGAAGAACAATAATTTAATAGTTTATTAATGCCAAATGGGGATTTCTCTCTTTTCACCCTCCTCAGTGATGTCAGAGGTCACGTTCAGGTATAGGACAGAACTTCTGGATCTGGTGGGATCTAGTACCTTGCTGTAACAGCACCCTTTAATGGGGGCCTACCTCTAACAGGCCAGTCTTGGTGGTGACGACCAGTATGTCTGAGTTGCTGTCGTCCTCTGTAACAGTCAGCAGCTCTTCGGTGGGAGTGGCTGACCTGAACTGGAAGGGCGTGCTGGCTCCTCTGATGTCACCAGCGTGTGTCACATAACAAAACTGGTAGAACTCTCCGTCGGATTTAGGAACATAATAACCTGCAAAAAGATAAAAGTGGGTGTTAAAATTGTCTTTTTCATTTTATTGAATATTAATTTAGTCAGGTAGTATTTGAAGTTGGCCTGACTGAAACTTTTCAACAATCTACTGTTTGGATACTAAATTTAAATGTATCAAAAAAAAACACCATTCAATTTCCATGGGTGACACATAATTTACATGCCAATATATATTTTTAGCCCATAGCTCCACTGTGAGCTCTCATTGGAGCACTCCATTCACACATTAGGTCTGGTTCTCTGGAACAGTACAGTAAGTACAGAACATCAAGCAGCCAACCGGTTTAACTGACTACTGACACAGCACAGCACGTTCTCATATTTTCACTGTGTAGTATCTGACCTATTCCAGGCCCAGTAAAACCAGTTTGCAGGCCCTCGACCTGTGTGTGTGTGTGCGGTTTGAGAGGTGCTCAGGTCCCAGGCCGCCATTTGCGGTTGTGTTCCCTTATTAAATAAAAGTGCTGGTTTTTATATTCGCTGTAAAATGGAGGAGTTACTTTGGAGTACCCTGGGTCTGTACAGTGGTTTACATAATGTGCATGTGCGTGAGCGTGAGTACCTTGAAACACCACAGTCCTGTGCACAGTACTTCCCGGTTCATAGTTTTCAGGCATGGGAGACCAAAGGAAAGTGTAGTAATCTCTGGCTGTGTTCCATCCCACCTGAGTACATAAACCACATTGAAAATGCTGTTCCACAACACAAAATAGCGCAGACGACATTTTATTTTTTATTTTAAAAACTGAATAAAGAAGATTACATACAATGTTCAAAGCAAGAATGGAAACATTTAAAACCATGCTCCCTCATTCTTCCACACACCTCCTCTCTCCTTCCCCTCAGTTCCTGCCCCTTCTGGGCTCGCACAAAAGAGGGGCAGTGAAGGTGTGAGAATGGGGTGGGAGCACATGGGTGTATGTTGCATTGCGTGTGCGTGTCCACATATGCACAGACTCGTGAGACGGCAGAGAACAACCCATGTGGAAATGAGAGGAGGGGGGAGAAAGAAAACTGAACGTGTGAAGAAAAGGTGAAAATTTTACACAAAATGGCAAGGGAGATGTAATTCCATGGATTTCATGTGTTGTTAGGTGACAGATGATGAAAGGGAGTTGTGAACATCATAACTCAGGTCCTACTTCGTAAATCTGTCGCGCACAACCGCACACTCTCCATGTCTGGGCCGCTTACGCACAAACACACCATGCTCACACTCACCATGTTTCAACTGACATGTGCGATACGTGCTTGCGGCATTACATAACTGCACTTCAGCTGTGGATACCTCAACCACCTGGGGTTGCTTTGGGGATTTCTTACATTTTAAAAATGGAGGAAAAGTGGGACAAGAGAAAGTCTCTTTTGGACAGCTGCCACATATTAATCATTTCATATTACAGTATAGACATTTCGTTGACTATGCTGTAGTTGAAATTATGGGACGCACAAAACAGTGGGAGCGGTTATGCTTTTGTTACATTTTCAATGAGCCATAACTTTTTCCGAAGATGAAAAAATAACATGCCAGTAAATGTTTACTACGTTCACATTAAAGCATTTCTGCAGTTAAATATTTAAATAAACAACTATCAAATAACAATTAAATGATTTTGAGTTAAAATACCTGACAAAGCATTGGGAAGCTTGAACTGGCAACAGTAAATCAACTGAGCTACTGAAAACATTTGTCAAAATTTCAGGTTCGCTAATGCCTCTGCATGATACCTAATTGCAGTGTATTCCTTATCAGCCCATTACACTGAGTATAATGCTATTCCCAACAAATGGTAATTGTTAGCGTGGAAACCCAGGCCAAGAACATTCTTTCCACATCCAGCGGTATCTCGGTGAGAGGCTAGGCTGTCGACGGGCTCCTGCCAACTTTGCTTGTGTGCTCACATGTATTTGCTTAAGAGAGAACAGACATAAATTCATTTTGGTAATTGCAGAGTGAAGTTGACTGACGTTTGGTTAGGTATGGTGTGGCATTCCAACACGGGAGTGAGGTTATAAAATAATCACAGGCAAAGCAGCTATCAATCATTCATTCAAGGTGTGGGGGAACAGCACGATGACACGTTAATTATACACTTACACAACGGGTTTCTCCCTGCCGACCCAACAAACATGCCACAACCAAAAACCTCCACAGGGCTTTTTAGGGGGCTATGCATGTGTATGAGTGTGTGTGTGTGTGTCAAAGATAAAATAAAATTAAACCAAGCTTTCACTGGACAAACAAAAGGAAAAGAGATATCTGCAATTTAACAGTAATGTATGGAAAATGTTGTCACCATGCTGGAAAACAAAAGAAAACTTGCCAAGCATGATTAGAGTATACTCTGTTGATGTGTACTGTATGCATTTCATGTGATTACTGCTCAGTTATCTAGGAGGAAGTTTGTTATTCCAGGATCCCTGTTATTTTACCATTAACATTTTCAGCCACTAGGGGGTGTCTGTGCACAACTCAAAAGAGCAGGGCCTGTCTGTGCAGTCTGAGTCATCCTCACTGCAAGCCAGCTTTATTGCTCAGTGTCTGTCTCTGAAACAGGTAACGCCTATAGATGTGAAAGGTCCGAGGGGGAAGATGCTCCGTCCCTGAGTCATCTGTGCACAAAAGGTGTTTTTCCCCTCTGGGAGGCAACATGACACATATGACAGAAAACTAACATTTTCATTGAAGTAGATCATCGGCGATCAGTGGGAAAGTCAAATCTAATCAGTCATTCTTGACAGTCCACAAACCTGTTCCCCAAACAACCTGACGAAACTTGAAGCCAAAACAAGCGATTTCATTAGCATTTATATGGCGATGTGAGTTCATCTCCTAATATGATAAAAGTGGATGATTATTATTTGTAAAAGCGGACACAAATCATTAGCTCATTATCGACTGAATGGTTTATTCTAATAATATACATGCTCAGCCAAGATTTTGCCAGAATTAAAGAGATAAATATCTCAAAAAGACAGACACGTACATGTCAAAATGATTAAAGAAGCGTGATTTCCTTGTTCCCTGACATGAAGCACCAACCATCAAACAGGTTTCATTAGCGCGGATTACAACGATTAAATTTTCCAATTGGCTTTTTTCCATATAAACCCAGCATCTTTATTCCTTTTTAAGTGAGCTGGTGGATTTGAAGTCAAGTTCTTAAACAACAATAAAATGTTTGTCTTTTGACTTTACAAGACATTAAGTTTCCTAGTTCACATTTCCTGTTAATTACGTGTGAGATTTGATGGCCTTGATAAAAGAGTGGAGCGGAGGTTGGTTAGCAGGAAGCAGAGAAACGGTTGATGGAAAGACAGAGGGGAGCGAACGAGTGAAGGGGGGGGAGTGAGAGGTCCTAATAAGAATCAGAGTGGTTCATAAAGAGCACCAAATGTTTGCCCCCCAGCGAGACCTACTGCAACCAGCCCACCGTGTACACTCTTCCTCTTTCTGCGTGCAGGGCAACCACACCAAAGAGTGTGGTGAGGTTTTAGGCATGTAGTGAAGAGCTGAACCATTAGTGTCATGGCAGATGTATGTGTTAATGTGCCAACTGAAAACCTATGGCCAATTAATAAAAACCTTACACATTATCCATGTCACAAACACTTATGTAATAGGCTTGGGTCTCTCAATATCTCTTTTTAACATCATTTATACAGATTCATTAAAGCCTGGTCCTTAATTGATTATGTTTGATGATGTCTTTGAAGCGTGGAGACAGTAAAAGCAGCTGTGGTGTGTGTGTGATGTACCTTGAAGATGCCCACCCAGTCTTTGGGGTGTGGAGCGATGTAAGGGGTCAGGGTGTAGCGACACTCCAGGGGTGCCTGGGGCAGGAAACTCTTCCCCACATTCTGAAAGATGACGTGGGCAAAGTTGGACGTTTCCATAACGCTGACGCTGCTGCCCGGCGATGAGTCCACCACCTGGAACGATGACATTGTGTCCTGTTGGTCACTTCATTTGTCTGTAAAGGGCCAGAGAGCAGAGGACAGAGTAACTGAGCAAACAAACAGTAGAGTGAAGGGGAGGTTCAAGTATTTCTTTAAGTCAAACACACACACAAAAAAATAAAAAGACAAATTAAGTAAAAAGATAGTATGAGTTCCCACATCATCGCAGAACATAAATATGAGTCTTTTTCTTATTCCTTTCTAAAATGAGGTTCAAGGATAGACGGTGTGAGTTGCTGGACAGATTGTAAAGCCCTCTGAGGCAACTTTGTTCATTTTGAGCTGTATAAATAAAATTGACTTAACTTAAAATAACCAATCATGTTATAATATTTCTTGTAACTGGTGGATTTTATCCCACAAAGAAAACTTTTGTTTCATGACTTCAGCCTTTCAGATAGTGCCGTCACCAAAGCAACTGGTGCACCATCCTAAGCCTGGGAAGAAGCGCTGGGGGGGAAAATACTTCCATTGCTGACTTTCCATAACCTATGAGCTTTGTGAAGGGGTACAAAAGAGGAGTAAATGTAGGATTTTGAATTCAAGACTTTTTAATAGAGTATTTTATAGTGTGGTATTGTACTTAAACTCCATGGTTTCTACTTGTCAGAGTCAGAGATGGTGATGGCCAGTGAGCAAAGCCTCGGGCTTTAAACCAGACAGTGAAAGTGAAAGAAAAGGTGCATTACAGGACATATTGTATCTTGTGTGTATTGAAGCCTGACACATAATAGAGACTAAAAGGAAGGATATCTCTGAACCATGAATTTTGATACTTTGTTTTGAATTTGTCTCTTGCAAGTCTCCTGGTAAAAGATACTTCTTTCACCAAATAATTGTAATAACAACTTTATTTAAGCTTTATAGCACCTTCCAAAACCAAAGTTACAAAGTGCTTTGCAATAAAAACAAATAATAAAAGTAAATAAGATCCAAAACATAAGCTATAGAACAACATAACATGATTTTAATAATTACAACAGTTACCATCCATTTAGAAAGAGGGTAGTCATGAGTAGAGGAAGAGCAGGTGTGTAGCTGATGCAACTGCTTTGCATCACTGTCATCCACTCGTCTTTTCCTGGATGAGAACAAAGCTAAAAACAACACAACCCGCCGCCCTACACTCCCATTTCACCCAACGGCTGGACTCCTCAGTATGATGAACGAATGTGAAAGTGACAACTGATGCTCATTTCAGCTAACCAGCTAACATAACATAGTATGTACATTGAGCCACAGCGACCAAAGCTTTGTAAATGTTTCACGAAACAGCTAACATACAGCTAAGCCAGATGAAACTACCTCCGTTAGCCAGAGGATAATCTTATTTACGATGGCTAAGCAGCTAACATTAGCTTGTGAACAGGCCATGTCGTGTCAAGTCACTGGCTAGCTAAACATCATCCTAGTCGGTCAAGCTAGCTTGCTGACACAAGACACGTATAATACAGGCATTCATTTAGCTTGAAATTGAAAGAGTACCCTTTTCATATGAATTCCACTTGCGAAAAAGGTGGAGTTTTCTCTGGACAAGCCGATGTTTTTGCCACTGTCCCCGTTGTTGTCAAAGCTCTGACGATGATGCGTCTCTTCCTGAAAGAGCAAAATGATGCTGAACTTCCGGGATGCTGAGCTGTACCAAGGATGCTGAGGATGCTAAGGGGGGAAAGCAGATGTTTCTGCGACTGTGGAGATCTCTATTAAATACTTAAGTTACTTAAAAGTTAAACCAGCTCACCAATTATTTTCCCTTGCTTCACAGATTTGTGTCTCTTCTGATTGAAAACAATACTACCACATAATGCTTGTGGAGATCATCTGCTGTCTCTAAATATGTAACATTCATTGCAAAGCAAAACATATACTGTACAGCCACTTGTATTGTTGTTAAATATATTACTTTTATTTATTTTTTTGTTAATTAAGAGTGAATACTGCTCTCCCGGTTAAAGGGTATTAGGTAAAAGCATAGGATATCCCGCCTTTGCCTCGTTCCCATTGGCTGCGGAAACTCAGCGAGAGCTACAACTGGCGGAAATCCCATTCAGTCATTATAGCTCCCTTTGGCTTTTCTGGCTTGACAGCTGTCACTGTACGCCGAGGTCAAGGGGAGAGAAGCATGGCTGCGTTGTTTAGAGGGTCGCGAAATGTATTGTTAAGGTGGAATAAGCATGTCGACCTTGCCTTCGGTAACGTATTCGCTTATGTTGTCAGTGTCCGTGTGCCGCTTTTTGTCTGTTTATGAATGCGTGTTCAGAGGAAAATGCAGCCTGTGTTAGCTAGCTTACTTTCTGCCCGTGCTAGTTTAGTTAGCCTGGACACAATGTCCCCGAGTTGCCCACCTACTGGCCATTGCTTCACAGTGAAATGTGAAGCAATGGCCGGCTAATTTTAACTGGCATTGATCTCGATAGACCTGTAGCTGGCCAGCATAAGATCTGCACTGGGTTCTATGAGTCTGCTTTACGTGTTGCTATTCTCAGTACAAGAATTTGTCCTACACACATTTCTGGAGTAGCCTTGGATTGCATCTCTGCCACAAAGCCTTCTCTGTCCACTCCTCCGTACAATGCCAGACACAGCTGTGTTTTCTGATTCAGCAACAATGAATGTTGTTTTGAGTGATCCTAGTGAAGATGCTGAGTGAAATTCAGGGGTTACTCACATTATATTATATTTACAGTGGCCCCTTCTTAATTGCATACTCTCAGGTGTTGCAATAGTCAGTTTGCTGTGAACCGTTATTATATTTTTCTTTAATGTATCCTGGCATTGGCTTGCAATTCCAGTTTGGCTACAGGACTCAGGACTCTTTCTGTGAAGGTTACTTACTCTAAAGGCCCCAGTACAGTGCTTTCCCTGTTCCCGTGGTAATGCCCTGCAAAGCAGACATGGTCTCATTGGCCCAGGCCTGTACTGCCAGTTTCAAAGTTCATTGTAAAGTAATGCCAACAACTGCTTGGGTTAACGTACTTCTGTGAACATTAGAATATAATATTTATTTTTACAAATGGACTGAATAAAGACTTATACTTATAAGAATAAAGAAACATACAAATTACCTTATACATCATAACTTACAATTAAATCAATTTAATCTGTGCCAGTGACTAGTAATGCTTATATCACATGTTAAGAGAAGCATTACTGAAATGATAAGTTAATCTAATTAACAACAAAAAGACAAATCATTCAATCATTAAATACAAAAAGCTTCCTGGTTTCTGCTTCTCAAAATGTGAGGGTATTTAGCTTTTCTCTTATGTCATTGTTAACTGAATTCAATTTATAATTGTTTGGGATGTTTCTCAAACAAAACACAAGATTTGAAGCTTGGAGAACTGTAGAAATGAATAGAAATAATCAACATACTAATTGTTAACTGAGATAATAATCTAATTACAGCCCTAGTTAAAGTGATTGTTTATTTCAAATGCAAGGCATGCCTGAGAATGTGCCTTCCATTTAGAGTTTGTTACCACTCCATGCGAAGGAAGCAACACCTGAAAAAAGTATAAAGTATATTTCTATTCTATGCCAGTGTCTGAGAATACTGTATCCTCTTGAAGGAAATGTTAAGTATCATAACTGAAGTAATAGCAATGTAGTATACAGTATATTTTGAAGGTTTGGCTGAATTTAAAGTAAGGCTTTCTGTTTAGGCTTCACTTTCCAGACCTAATCCTGTTGCAGTCTAGTTGTCACTCTGTTTAGTATCTGTTAACCTGGCTGGACCTCGGCTGAGCCAGCAGTATTTAATAGCCTGGCCAGACTGCCCAAAAGCTGGTTTAAGTTACAGCATTAAGATTTGCTTGTTATTGATTCCAATTAGAGCATTTTCTTGTGGCAGTAGCAGTTTTTTTTATTGTTGCTTTTCACCGCAATTTAAGCATGAGTCATAGGGACCCACATTTTTCATAGCACTACTCATGGTAGAAAGTAGTCTTGCCTTAATTTTATGTAAAGCATTTTCTCCTCTGCAATACAAATAAACTTGCCTTGGTTTGCCTTGCTTTTCTTGGGTACGCAGAATCAAGCTAATCATCTACACTGTCACAAATAATACTGATGTCATTACAGATAGCTACTGTATGTCATTGCACAAGTTTTGTCTATAGCCTTTCTGAACTATTGGTCAAGATATTGAGGTGTTTGTATTGCTCTGGGCTTCCACTAAGCAAAATGTCTCTTTTGTTTCCTTTTGTTTTACCTTACACCTCTAATGGCGTCTTTGTTATTCTACCTCAGTGTCATCACGATCAATGGCCTCAAAAACACCAGTGGGGTTTATTGGTCTGGGAAACATGGGCAGTCCCATGGCCAAAAACCTGTTAAAAAACGGTTATCCTGTTATTGCCACTGATGTCTTCCCTGAGTCTTGCAAGGAGCTGCAGGACACTGGTGCCCAGGTAACACTCAGTCAGTAACACATCACATATGGAAATTTGAACTTTTGATAGAATATAAGATTTAGCTAAGAATATACTCCATATTGATCCATTCATTGAAAGTCACTGCTGTCTTTCTTTAGAACAGTTACTTTGCGTCTGAGTGAGCATATTGTCATAAATACTAACATATAATACGTTGCTTTTTATTCATGAAGGTGCTTATTTTGTGTTGCCAACGTGATGATACTGTGCAATGATGACTCCAATATTCAGGTAGTAGACTCTCCAGCAGATGTGGCCGAGAAAGCAGACCGCATCATCACTATGCTGCCCTCCAGTCCCAACGTCATAGAAGTCTACATGGGCCCAAATGGCATCCTCAAGTAAGCAAACTTTAGTATCACAGGCTCGGATTTTGACATTCACACTACCCAACCCTACCTCTGTAAAGACAGCACAATTGCCAGGTGTTTAATTTACAAACAAAAATACAAAACATATTGTATGCTCTCTACATTAAGTTTTACTGCTTTTTTGTCTTGCCCTCTTAAGGAAGGTGAAGAAGGGAACGCTGCTGATTGACTCCTCCACCATCGACCCCGCCGTCTCAAAAGAGATGGCAGTAGCTGCAGACAAGATGGGGGCCGTGTTCATGGATGCTCCAGTGTCAGGAGGTAATGTGTCACAAAGAAAGTCCGTCGCTCCATATTTGATTTTAATGATTCTGTGTAGCTAACTTTTGTAATTTTGCTTTTGCTGCTTTGTATAATGGCAAATATTCATAATATTCCATTTCACAGTCAGTGGTTGCTTTTCATAGAGCTGAAGATGATGTTGAAAAGAGCATATACATTTTTTTAAATGTTATTGCAGGCATTTAAAAAAATGCCTGCATTTTTTTTTTCTTTCTTCAAGACCATTTCCATTGGTCAGGCAGTATAGAAAGGGCTTGAAAGTAGGTGGCACAATCAAAAGCAGAATCGGACTGCTAGTTTGTTCATTTGAGAATACCAATCATAGTGTTAGGCCTATGATCCCCTCTTAGGCTTACTTCTGAACTGTCTTAAACTCTTCTGTATATCTAAACTATGGGACCTTTTGGGTTAGTGCTAGGACATGGGTTGTAATTACTGAGCGGGCCAGTCAGTAGGTGCCCTCTTAAGTTTTATTGCTGCTTTTGACCAGGGGTCTTAAAGGCAAGGTTAAGGTT
The DNA here is from genome assembly GCF_021292245.1 of Micropterus dolomieu. Taxonomy (NCBI): domain Eukaryota; kingdom Metazoa; phylum Chordata; class Actinopteri; order Centrarchiformes; family Centrarchidae; genus Micropterus; species Micropterus dolomieu. Next base: position 19,857,983 of record NC_060158.1, on the reverse strand, counting down.
TTAAGTCCTCATTATGTTGGTGCTGTCTGCTTGTGACGGCTTCTTGACAGAGCACAGGATCACCAGTCGTCCTTAATGGGCTGAGCCGCAGCGGAGAATCCCGTGTCAGAGCTTTTCATGTTGATGGAGCCATAATGGCGGGTATCCCATGTTAGTGCCTTTCATGTCAGATAAAGAGTCATAAAGAGGAGAGAAACTGCCCTCACATGGCGTGCAGGGGAGGAGAGGAGGGAGATAAGACATGAAGGAGACACATCGCAGTAAAACTGTCCATCTCACTGTCTTTCTCTCCCCCCCCCCCCCCCCCCCCCCCCCCCCCC
>NC_060158.1:19836186-19857643 GCF_021292245.1 Micropterus dolomieu | reverse complement strand
CCCTCTGTCTTTCTCCCCCCCCCCCCCCCCCCAACACACACACACACACAGAGACACACACACACACACACACAAAATTATTTTCATTCAGGTATGCAGCTAAGGTATGCTTCATCCTGACACTCCTGCACATTTGACTACTAACTGATCATGCTCTATTTGCTTTTAATACACAATCTTTAATTCATGCACAATACTCTCTGTAGCTCCCGCCCTCTCCCATACAAACACAGACTTGGCCCACACTGGCATGTTTACCAGCTGGCGTCTGCAGAACAGACCAACTGAAGTCAGCGAGATCAGAGCCTTAAGCCTGTTACTCTCCCTTAACACACACTGTTTACATACTGTAGAAAGTGCACAGTTTGTGTGTGCAGTCCTCTGTGAAGGTTCTTCCTCTCCTGACTCTCAGCTAAGCCTCTTTTACTAGCCTGAGATAACCAATGATTTACCTGCTACCTCTGGCCTCTGCAAACAGCTCTGCAGACACTGTTCTTTCACACGCAGATATACACACATGCTGCATGCAGCCGCCCACCCAGTGCCCATCCGAGACCAACGTATGTCATATCCATAAGTGCACACAGCTCTTGTAGACTTTCTATTATTGTAAATGGAAAATCTTTGGGGTTTGGAATGTTGGCCAGATAAAACAAGTACTTTGGGTTCTTTAATGGGCATTTTGCAATATTTCCTGACATTTTGTAGACATAACAGTTAATCAATTAATCTAAGAAAGAATCAACCAATTGATTGATTGATAAGAAAAGCAATGGTTAGGTACAGCCCTAAAGTGCACACACGGAGACATTCAGACCCAGTCTGAGAGCTAAGGAATGGAAGTTGGTGTTGATTGTGCGACTTTGATTAGCCAGGCTAAGCCTGAGGAGACATAAAGGTCATGAAAGAGAGTGTTTCAGCATGTGGTGCCCTGTACAGCCCCCCCCCAACGCACACACACAAACACACACACACACACACACTTTCCACATCCCGGGGTGTGAAATGAAGCTATATGCTCTCCAGCCAGGAGATGGCACCCTACATACTCAGCAGGAGGTTTGTTCCTGCAAGAAAGAAAAGTATGGGTGATATCAGCTCAGCTCTATGACTTATTAGTTCTCGTAATAATGCTGTGTGTCCACAAATGAAACACAGTATGGAATAAAGGTAAAATAGAAAATTATTATTCATTTTTGTTTAAAAAACAGCTGCCGTTATTGGCATTATATTTATATTTTATTGATATAATGTATTACATCTATTGGATACACTTGATTTAATTGATTTTAAAGAAATGCATTGTCCAATCAGGATGTGTTGCTCATTGGGGGAAAACAATACACAGACTTGCTGTGATCACCCATACTCTTAAACTTTTGTAGACACAGCCTGTTCTTTTTGTGGTTTCTGTATTTGTTTTTATTTTTCTTTTGATATAAACTGAATCCTTGCGTGTGTGTGTGAAGTGGCGTATTTTACACAGAAATGTGTGTGCATGTGCGTGCGTGTGTGTGTGTATTGTGTGCGTCACTAGGGGTTTGGCAGCCACCCGTGGGATCTGAATAGCGGTGTCATAACCCTTTTTAAAAAGAGCCGTCAAAAAACAAAAAACTTTCACTTTCTTCTCATGGGCATCCTGCTGGCTTTCATTCTTGCACATTAGCCAGTGTCTTGGCTTTAGCCCTGCTTGACCCAGCTACACACACTCACATATCCATACAGAGTTGTAATCACTTTCCTGCAGAGACACAGTTATATTAACTTAGACACTGGTTCTTGAGGCATGCTAACATTTTCTTGCACACACACACACACATCTACCACTGTCTGGTGTCATTAAAATCGTCCGCATGCAATGTTGACCCACAACAAAACAAGCTCTGATGTCACAGGCCCAGGGTGTTGGCACAGCGATGGCAAAAATAGGAGGTCTGGCTAACAAAGCGGCGGGGTCGTTAGCAGTAATTACCCAGAATGCCTGTGATTGTGTCTGTGTGCCCATGGTGGGCTGCCACATTGCTAACGGACGATGGCTTTAAAAAGGCCCTAAAAAAACCTTTCATTGTGTTTTTCCCAGCGCTGGGAAAGTCAGCTATCGGTGCAAATGAAAGCAGGAAGGAGCCGAGCTGTTGTGGGACCATGCGCGCTCGGGCTAATGTTGCTTGTTTGCGAGGTCTTATAATCCTCAGCTAACTACCTATTTAGGCTGAGTCTCAACACCACTCTAATCATATCCATACCACATTAACTGAAGCCTGAGTGCTGCAGTGTGTCATTTGCTGACAGTTTGAACGTCATCCTCCAGCCTGTAGGAGCTTGTTCAAGCCAAGTCTGGCACCAGTTGGTTCGTCAGTCAACGCTGCCAATCCACTCCTTTGCTGACTGATGATATAGGCTCTGTTTCTCCCTCCAGGCCTGTAGGACCTATGGGTTCTTTAGCAAAAAGTAGTGTACACGGTATGGATACTTTTTCAGTCCATTTTAGGAAATTTAGGGCAATATATAGTGCATAAATAGTACATTGGAAATTCATTGTCTTAAATAAAATGGTTTAAAATAAATAAAGTGGATTTTGTAGCAAACAGGGAGTGATTTTAAGTTCGTAAACTGTTTATAAACATATCAGGAAATTTATATATATATTTTGTCTTTGTAAAACCTGCCACTGGTACATGTGGTCAGAGGAAGGAGCAGGAGAGCACTCAGGCCAGCCTAATCCAGGCTGAGAATGGGATTAATTGAGAAGATGAGTCTGGGAGCCTGAAGGCCGTTTAGTGGAGGTTAATGATGATTCCCTGACACTGAGTTAAGGAATCAGGTTGGATGGGCAGGGGGCCAAAGAGTGGTGCTGTCGCAGTCTGTCATGTTGATGGCTTACCAGTACTAGTCAGTGGTCCAAAGACGAGATTAGCATAACAAGCCTCTCACTGACAGGTTCTGGTGACATAGAGGGGGAGGTCCAGTGGGTGTAGGGCGGTAAAATGACCAGGGATGGCAGTGATGGAGGGTGGTGACAGGGGGCTCTAGCCTATGCTCCAGATGGAGGTAGACCCACAGCAGCTGGGGACTGGCTCTCATATCCCTGCCCCTATGTCATCTGCTGTGTGTGCGCACATGTGTGTGTGTGCAGGGACAAATAGTCAGCTGGTGTATGAGTCATACAAAAAGTCTCTGTCAGTTAACTGTAGCCTAAACGTCACAGTGCATGGCTCTCACATAAAAGCCAATTAGCGTTCTGTCTGTATGAAGGACAGTTTCTGCACCTCAACCACGTGAGTGTGTGTGTTTGTGTAAGTCTGTGTTCCTAACAGCCTAATTGGGGATCATTATTAACTTGCTCTATCCTAGATGAGTCTCACTGGGCCAGGGAAAGGATTGATTGTGGATCTCTCCTGTTCCCTCCAGCCCCTGTCACCTACCATTGACCAGCCTGATCATACTGATGATGATCATGATGAGGATGAGGATGAGGGCTGGCCCAGCTGTCAATGGACAGGCGTTGCAAACTAAACTTCTCTTGTCTTTTTTTTCACAAAATCCAACTTTCTCCAGTCGCCTACTCAAGGTTCTCATGGAGTATTTGTGTGCAGGAGTCAGTTCTCATGGCTCTGTGCTCGTTAACTAGAGCCGATAAAGAGTCTGTTTTTAACATAACAGAGGAGCATTAGCAAAGTTGGCAGATAAACTGTTGAAAGTGCGGATTTTTCTTATGTGTGTGAGTGATTTTGGTTAACACACACCCTTGTACCGTTTCACTTATTTACTCGATATCCGTTTTCTGCTTTTTATAGGGCCTGTTTGGGTTTTTTAATTTGTATGAGAGAAAGATCTGCCCTTGGGTGTAATTATAATGGTCGGCCACATGAGGCTGCATTGTTGGCCTGTAAACATCCCACCCCCACTGGCTACACTGCAAGCAGTCGTCTCCCATTGACTCAAGGCTGTTACACTATTAATGTGTGAAGGTGAGTTTTCAGGCTGAATAATAGAGGACGGCAGCCGGGCCAAAACTTTAACCTTACATGTGCAAATAGTTAAAAACAAGATAAAAAAACTAGCAAACAATGTAGTATATTGCCAAATCCAGAGTTTACTTACACCAACTACATTTGGCATGACATGAAATCTGGCATATCCCTACATTTCTCCTGGCATTATCGAAGTAAGAGCAGTTACATTATCATTTTAGGAAATGAGGTGTTTGGAAGAGCTGTAATGATATTATAGGTGTTGTTTTGCCCAAAGTGTTTTTCCGTATACTCTCTGGAGAGGGGAGGGTTGTGGCATGTTGTCAAATGCGTCATTTATTACCATACTCTGGGAATATCCATTTTGTGTGTGTGTAGCCTCATATTCACAAATGTAGTTTAATTTAAACCCACCGCCAATAAAATGTGCCTACTGGTTTACATGCGGCTCGTAACTCGGAGACACGGCCTCAGAAGCTCTAACTGACGTCTTATTGGCGGCCAGCTCTGGGATCTGCACCTGTCCCTGGTACACATACACATACACATATACACACACACACACACACACACACACACACACACACACACACACACACACACACACACACACACACACACACACACACACACACACACACCCTGCATGCACATGTACGCAGACGTTCTCACTTACTTTGTACAAACACATACCACTTCAAAGAGAGCTCAAGTTTAAAATGTTATAAGGCTGTCATGAATTGTTTTGGTTGATTCTTTTGTGTGTAATGAAAGAAGTGCTAATGAAGTTAGTGTACGCAACAAACAGGCCAAACCAGGGTTGTTTCTCTGATCTTTCTTTGCCTTCACACAACCAGCTTCACCCTCTTATGTTCATGGTTAATGCCTGTCGTCAAAGCCTGCTGTTTAAGCATCTGTCCTAATAGTGCTTAATTGCCTGCTTATTAACTTGAATCTTGTTAATATAGGAGATCAGATGAAGGGGATGTCTATGGGTGTCTGGAAGTGAATGGAAGCTAACTAGCATCGGCCACACACATGCACACACACTCACTCACACACAGACACACTGTGCAGTGCCTCTCCATATGCCGTACAACATGCTGTAGGAGCCACTTTCATTCTCCTCTCCTCCTCCTAACCCTTGCACTCTACACAGTAAAAGCCACTGAGCTGCTCATTAATAGTCCATCCAGTTTCAGCATGCTCTGAGAATATTTGCGTTGGTTGATTTGTGGGTGAGGAGGTGGCCGCCCACTACTCAAACTTGTCCCCTGGAGCCGGATGAGAGTAAGTGACCGACGAGAGAGGTGGGTCTTTCCCATGGGAATTATTTCCCAAGAAAGGGACGCCTGCTTAATATTAGAGTGGCACAATGTCTTTATTCTGAATCTACTGAGGGGGGGTTTCTCCTGAAAGATGTGGTTGTGGCATAATTAAATTACGGTATGTAGTATTTGGTGTGGCATTTTATACATACATATTCTGTACTATACACATTCTTTTTCTCTTATAAATGTATGAGTCTTTTCGTCCCTCCTGTACTCTTTCCCCTCCATCGCTCAATCCTATATCTTATATCATGGGTGCCCCCCCACCACCACCCCATATACACACACACACACACACACACACACACACACACACACACCTTGTCTCCCCCCTAGGGGGCGTTGTGTAGTTGTGCAGTGCTAACGATCCAGGACTGTCACTCCCGCTGGGATGGATGAGCCAGCAGACCCGGCGCTCAGGAAGCCTCATTAGGATTCCACTTTAATCCGTCTCTGACAGGACCAGTCCAAGAACGGGATGTCCCCTCACACACGCACTCACGGTAGAGGCGTACACACTATATAGACATTGTCATAGAATTACACGTCACACACACAAATACAAATGCACTTTTTCCCATGCACAATGAACAGACTCACTGACACACACACACACACACACACTCACACATTGTTATGCTAATTATGTGTTATTCTTCCCCCAACAAGGATCTTCCATCATCCCGGTGTCACTGCCTATAGAAATCCACTACAGATCATAAGAGCTTATTATGGGTGATTAGTTAATTTGAGGGAGGGAGAGTTGGGAGGTAGGAAGAGAAGGATCGTTTTCCTTCTCTGCTCTCAACACTCTCTCTCTCTCTCTCCCTTTCTCTCTTGCTCTCTCTCTCTTTTGCTCTCTCTTTCTCGCTCTCCTTCTTTCTCTCCTTAGTGAGATATATTGATGAGCACGTTGACTGTGTTATCAATAATCTCCTCTTTAGTTGTCGAACAGTGATCTCCACTAATGAACCAGCACAGTTGTCACACTGCTCTTTCCGTGTGTGTGTGTTTGTGATTGTATCTGTGCATTTGTTTCTGATAGAGAGGAGCTACGCCTGAAGCTTGAAAACTTTTAAATATAGTGTAAAATAATACATGATACTGGGAGTTGAACTTTTACAACTACTTGTAATTAAAGAAAACTCTTGAGTTATTATTTATTCTTTTTTCTCAAAATTATAATGATTGCATTGCCAAGAAAAGTTACTTTATACTGCACATAGGTGTAGAAATGCCTTACTAAAGCTATTTGGTCAAACAGAAAATATGTCAACAATCTCTGCGCTATTCTGCCACTAAATTAAAACTATATTCTATTAAACTAAACTACACTCAAATGGATTAAGTCAGACAAATAAGTGAAATAAAAAAGATAAGATATGATAAGACAAAGTAACAAGAAGGGAACTAAAGCTATCATGGCCATGGTCTGTGGACCATATGTGTGTATGATTGTTGTGTGTGGCAGCCTTATGTTGAGCGTGTGTTTGCCGTGGTCCATAGGCAGCTGCCGCAGCGTGGGCTTTGGGCTTCATTATGTGGCCCTAATGACCTGCTGACAGCTCAACACTGACACACATACACTGTAGTGGCATCATCATACACTTGACAACATCTCAGCCAAAGAATGGGGAGGGGAAAAAAAGAGATGTATATATTTATGTTTATGGATCATATAAATATACAGTACATATACACTTAGTTTCCTCTCCTCTTCTCTGCAGTGAAGCCTGATTTCAGCAGTTTTTTTTGGCCCTGGCAATTCCCTTTTAATTATTAACACGAACATTATTAGGCTTTCACTATTAAGAGGCCTTTCATTAGAGCTAGACGACACCCTGAAGAGAAATTTGAACTCACTCCCCCTCTCTCTTTTTATTTTCCTTCTTTCAAGACTTTGCATGCATGATCACAGCCTTTTGACTTCAATAGTACTTTTTGTGTGTGAGATCAGCATTATATTTTGTTCTCTGTGTATATGTGTCTCAGATTTAATTGTATTAAAGTTTGGTGCTATTCAATGAAGCATTTAAGGGACACTGCCATTGCAGAGGACTTTCAGGCAGGCTGTGTCTAACCCACTCTGAAAAGGGGTTATTTCTGCATTATGGACCCTCTGGAGAGGGTGAAGGGGGGTGAGGTTGCCTCCTACAACATGGCACGCTCCTTAAGCCATCAGGCATGGGGAGGGACGCCTAATTGAACATGATAAAGTGTAAAGTTAATTACCCCTCACGCCTGTCACTGATAACCCCATGAGGGGGGCCAGCCTCAGGCACAGCTGTTGGGGGGTGTGTGTGTGTGTGTGTGTGTGTGTGAGACACACAGAGAGAGTAAGGGTGACAGGACAAAAGGCAAGGGCTCCCACGAGGGTTGTGCAGTGGATGATGGCAACAATCGGCTTTTAAAGATACCTCTGTCCCTCTGGTGCACCACTACTTAACACGCCTGCCCCACTATGAGTCTTAACACATACACACAGAAAAGTATACAGCTGACCTTTTAGACACAGTTGGTAGTGTTGAAACAGTCCAGTGGGTGACATATTATGTTCTTTTGTGTGGCAAACCTATATATTTTAATTTGATGCACCTGTTCACTTCTGCTCACTTACGGCATGATTCGTCTGCACTTATTCAGAGCTTTGTCAACTTTAACTTGCTATTCAACGTTCTATAAAGTTTGCAGAGTGTGGCAGGTCAACAGGTCTTGGTTAGACTATTTTGGAGACTGAGGATCGATATGTCAAATGTATGCACAGTCTGTGTTCACCTCAGTTAGACTCAACACTGTCTTTGAACGTGTGTGGTGTGTTTAGGTGTGGGAGCTGCCAGCCTGGCCAAACTGACCTTCATGGTAGGTGGAGTGGAGGAGGAATACAACGCTGCGCAGGAGCTGCTCACCTGCATGGGAGCCAATGTTGTTTACTGTGGACAGGTTGGCAGTGGACAGGTAAATACCCGCGCATGCAAACACACACGCAGCGTACCTGCCTTCCTGCTTTGTAAACTGAGTTTATGCTCACATATACAAGATTTCACACATTAGAGCAACTTAAATACATACTATGTGTATGTGTATATACCCACACATACTGTATAAATACACTTACACTTACTCACATGCACATATGGATATATACAGAATAATTTCTGATGAGTTGATAAGGACATTTTACTAAATTATGTACAAGGTAAAATGGAATTCAGTCTCTTAATGGTGTATTCATAGAGATCATTAAACCCACCTATTCCTATAGCGTATGGTAATATACCTGAACATAGAGTGATATTTGACTTTCATTTGAATTCTGTTTCACATAAGGCTCTACGCTGTACATATTGTTTTTCATGAGACAATATTCCAAATTTAGATTTGTACCAAAGATCAATAGACCATCTTTCCTTAAACAAAGGGATGTTTTATAACACAAAATATATACATATTAAACTGTAACTTGTTTTGAAAATAAATAAATCATACAAAACAAAGATTTCACCTCACTAATCCGGGAATGTCCATGCAAAATGGACAAAAGCTAAATCATCTTATGCTGATGGTTTATGTGTTATGACCTTTTTAAAATGCTTTTACATGTTGCCTTGCAAACCTCATATACAAAAAGTAAAAACTGGCTTTCGGCTTTCTGGTCAATCCTCTCTAGGCAGCTAAGATCTGCAACAACATGCTCCTGGCCATCGGGATGATTGGGACTGCAGAGACCATGAACCTTGGCATCAGGTACTGTTACTAAGCCTCCACCTACCTGTTATCGTAAAGGGCATAAACAAGGATGAAACACTAGATTTACATGGGCACAGGAAGTGTAACTACATGTCCCGGTGGGGTTCCTTTTTCTTCTTGTGGGATGTGGAGCAGTGGACTTTTCCTCCTGTGTCAACAAAATGTTTTTCAGACATTTGATCATAGGAAATTTAGAGCACTATTAACTTAAAGGTGTCACGTTTAAGGGTTAGCCACACCTCAGATATAGGCGTCACTATAAAAGCAATTACTAAACCCCAGATATGGCCGTAACTGTGGCAGTAATTTACTTCAATACAGATTTGGAAATGTGTGTGTGTGTCTGTGTGTGTGTGTGTACGTGTAGTTTATGGAAGTGCGAGGGGGATCTGCCCAGCCCCAAGTCAGAGCTGCCTCTGTTGGAGAGAGATGGATGAGGGGGTGGAGCCACAGTCTGATTTACATCTGCAGATTGAGCTCTCACTAGCATCCTGTCACAACCCTGTCACTGAACACCGCCTAGAAATCCCATCATTCATCATGCTTCGTCCTTGCATAAAGCCTCTTTGGCCAGGAGGCTGAGAATGATGGGATATGAAGTCTACTGAGTAAAAACAAAACATTTTGATATGACAGGCTCTATCTAAATATGTGGCTCACCCAAGGATTCACAAATGTTGGACGGTTGTAGTATTTCCTTTTTTGGAAGCTGGAGTAAGGACATTTGGTTTTCTACAGTAGGCCTACACATCGGTTATTCCTCTATGAATGAACTTACCTAAGCTATCTGATTAGATTTTCACCTTTTAGAATTGTGAATTTATTATCTACTCTATTTATACATGTCCCCTGTCAATAATAGACTGTTTCCTCTGTTCACTGTGTTACTATAATGTATTTTTATTGGTTTTGGAACTTAAATGGTGTGTGTGTGTGTGTGTGTGTGTGTGTGTGTGTGTGTACATGCGCGCGCGCGCACAAATTGCTCCTCTCACAGTGCAGCTGTGTTAGTGCAGCTGATTTATCTGTGCTGAGACAGAGGAGGAAAATTGGCATGAGCAGTCGCACATAAATCCCCCCACTAGGCCTCTGAAATATGGAGGCATTAAGGGAGCAACACAGATTTACACATTGCCACACTGTCCATGATACACACACCACACACACACACACACAGATTTACGTCAACAGACACTGAAGACAGCATTTTTCTACCAAACTACTTCTTTTCACTGGGTACATCATTATAATACTAACTACTGCATCTCTTCACTTTGAAAAATATATCTATCTATCTGTCTATCTATCTATAAGTCAGTCTTGATTGTGTGTGTTCCCATGCCCCCCAACACACAAAGACGCACACACTTCTTACTAGCGCTTACAATCTCCGGGGCTTTACCATAGGTTTTGACAAAGACTGTCATCGTTTAAAGAGAGCACACACCCGTAAATCTCCCATGCTGCATTGCGGCCCAGGCTCATATGCAGAGAGAACGCTCTCTTAGGCGTATGCGTACACACACACATAAGACACAGTCCAACACAAAGGAGACTGAGCACTCACAGCCAATTTACAGGAAACGGTAATAACATTTTATCACAGTGGATTTGGGCCTGATAGAGCTGCCCTTTCTTCAACTATGTGTGTTTCTCCTCACCCGTACATGCAGCCAGACACACACTCACACATGCGGTTCTGTTCGTGGAGCTAATTTGTTGATCTCAGATGGAAGCTTGGCCGTCTCCAACAGAGCGTGACGTTCTCTTAGTGCAAAGAATGGCCACGCATGACAATTATGAGTGCGCACACACACCCACACATCCTGCCTTTCTGCCATCCTTTCTTTCCCTCTCTTTTGGCTTTTATTTCTCCCCATCCCTATTTGCTTTACCTCCTCATTTTATTCTTTTCTTTTAATCCCCTCATCTCTCCTCTGCCTTATTTTCTGCCCGCCGTAATTTCTGCATGCAGCCAACCAGTCAGTGAAAGAGGGGGATGAGAAGCTGCAGAGAGTAGTGGAGAGAGGCAGCAGTGATTTTAATCATGAAGATGAAAGGAGATGAAGAAGAGGAGCGAGGCGACTGGCCCAGGAAGGCATATGAGGCTTTTACAGCTTGCAGTTCACCTGGCACACCTATGTACCAGCACTCAGTCCTGCATACATATATTGCAGTCACTGATACACAAGTAGGAACACACACATTTGCTCCTTTATTTATTTTATGGGGAGAACAACAGACAAATTGAAAGGATATGACAAGCCGCGACCCTTTGTGTTGAGAGACTGAAATAGGTTTGCCACAGCACACATATGAACACAGACACACATCTATCCTCCTGAAATGAAGTGTGAGCACATGTTCTGGTGAAGATTAAAGTTGGGTGATAAACGCTCTTGTAGCCTCCGTAAATGGGATAGTAAATGCTTGTGTGTGTATATGTGCTCGTTAGCTCTTTAATGTAATAATAAATGGGAAAGGGGTTGGGCTTCCTCTCCTGTGGCATCAGTCGAGGAGGAGAAGCTAATCGCAATGAAACAGACAGTAAATATCAGCGCCACAAATGAAGTCCACCTGCTAGAGCTCCGCCGCACATAAACACCCTCCCCTCTTATTTTCATCTGCATCCCTCTCACTCTCACATTTCTTTAATCTGCAGTGGCATCGCACAGCAACACGTTAGTTTCACTGTTGGTGTCTTTGTGTGTTTATCCATGTCAATCTTGTTAAAGCGTGACATGTCCTCTTCTCCACGCAAATTACTGCGGGCGAAGAACAACACCACTGCGTCAGCTAATAACCACGGCCGTGTGTGCATGAGCTGTTGTGTGTGTGTGTGTGAGTGTGTGTGTGCGCGTGATGGGACCAGGAGGGGAACTTCATTGATTTATCGTTAACAGAGGACAACAGCTCCCCGTCAGCGTCTCTGGTCGCTATAACAAACGATCTGCGCGCTCGGACGCGCTTTATTGTAGCTCAGCCAGTAACCTTTTCAGCTGCTGACCCAGAACGCAGGGAGGGGCTGCCTGCTTGTGTGTGTGCGCAGAGATGGTGGGGGGGGTGGGGGTGTTGGGGGGGTTGTGCGCGATGTCAAACATATGTCCCCCAGAGTCCTCAGACAGGGAGGTGTCAGCAGGGAAGACAAGGGGGAGGAAGAGGAGAGGAGAGTAAGTGGAGGCGGAGAGGAGAAGCACGATGGCGAGGGATGCTTACAGACATAAAGTCATCATCAGAGAGACTGCCATTAAAAAAAATAAGACTGCAAGTTAAAACACATGTTTACGCACATGCAGGCACGCAGGCAGCATCACTTATGCCACATTTCCAAAACAGTTTGTTAAAAAAAAAAATACCAGAGAGGGCTGAGCGGACACAAAAGAGACGGAGGGTAAGGGAGGAGGGAGAGACATGGGGAGAGTGTAAATGCAATTCCCATTCTTAATTAGTTAGTAGACAGCTAATAAAAAGTGTGGTAGTAATGGCAGAATGAGAGCCAGGTGGAGGGAGGGAGGCTGTTGGCCTTAAGGACCTATGATGGTTTAATAGTCATATTGAGAGCAGAATAGAGTTACAGGCCTGTAAGTAACAGTGAACTGAGGCAGCCAGAGCTTGATGTGGTCAGCTTTACACTGGCCTTTAAACTGTTAATATACAAAAGCTGCACTACACAGGCAGATTGAACAACCGACACAGACGCTGTAGTTACACCCACTCTACTGTAATGGCAGGCACTTTGTTTCATGCTCCTGTCTGTCTGTGCTCTCTTTGTCTCATTTCCTTTCTGCTTCTTTTCATCATTGCCTATAGAGATTTGTCCTCTTGCATATGAAAGTGGGTTGCTGCTAAATGGGGCAGCAGAAGTAAGATCGTACTTCTACACATGACAGCGAAGGTTTATGGCTCCCCTGTGCTGCTTAACCACTTCTCCTCCTTCTCCTCCTCCACTTTCTTTTTTCATGAAAGAGGGATGGTGAAGGATAGATGTGCTGGTAAACATCAATACTGCATTATCCAGTATTACAAAGCCTTCAGCCATTAACACTGAGGAATGGTCACGGCCTAGCATAAGGTTCAGCGGGGGTCACTACAGTCACCAGCCGCCCCACACCCATCTTTTGTCATGTGCCTCTTTTGGTCTGTTTTTGAAAATTAATTCCATAATCGGCACTCCTATCCCTCCCATCCCTACTGTCCTGTTTCCTTACTCCCCCGGCATAATTCCTTTTTCCTTTTCTGTCGCTACCAGCAGTTTTCACCTTTATTTCCCCACCTCATACTGAGTCACTCTATTGCTGTATTAGGACAGTAGCTAAAAGCCTTAGAAGTAAAATGTAAATAACATCATTTACAGTATTCTTGTTCCACACAATGATCAGTAATATTAGTCAGTGTGGCAGTAAACACAATCCTTCAGATACACTAAACCACTACACCAGCAGAGCCCATGTGAAAGAAAGTCACAGAGCCACAGAATGTTGCAGGGTTTATGTACCCAATTTGACAGTTTCACACTAATGTTTGACCCATGAATGTGCCTGTTTCCAAGTCTGAAGGAGATACTGACCTCAGTGTTTTCCTCCTCTTCCCAGACTGGGTTTGGACCCAAAGCTGCTGGCAAAGATCCTCAACATGTCCTCAGGTCGTTGCTGGTCCAGCGACACATATAATCCAGTCCCCGGCGTCATGGAGGGAGTCCCCTCTGCCAACAACTACCAGGGCGGCTTTGGAACCACACTAATGGCCAAGGTACAACCTGCTCCCTGTGTATGTGAGTTATGTATATATAATATAATATAATATAATATAATATTATATATATATATATATATATATATATTATAAATGTGTGTGTGTTTCTTTCTTAGGGCTGTAACTTATAATTATTTTCATTATTTTAATCTCTTGTTTTTGTTTTTTTTATTAGCTGATTGTCAAGTTTTTTCTTTCTGTTTAGTCTATAAAATGTCAGAAAATAGTGAAAATTGCCCATACAAGTTTCCAGAGCCCAAGAGGACTTCAAATTACTCGTTTAGTCCATCCAACAATCCAAAATCTAAAAATATTCACAATGAAATAAAAAAGAGAAAAGCAGCAAATCCTCACATTTGAGAAGCTGGATGCAGCGAATATTTGTTTTTTTCCCTCAAGATACATTACTTAAATGACTAATCATTTATCAACATTGTTGCCATTTAATTTTCTGCTGATTGACTAATGGAATAATCAAATCATTGTTCAGTTACTACTACTTTTTCTCTTCTTTTTTTATTTTAGTCTTTTTGTCAGTCTCTTGACAAAAACTGATTTGCTTTGACTCCCTTTTAACTGTTCTTTTGTCTCTGCGTGGTACTCCAGCTCTCCTCTTCACCATTCCATCTGTGCCACTTCATTTTACTGTCACTGCATTAGCTCTTCCTTATGGGTCAGTCTGTGTCTGTGTATTATTTAGTGCATCTGGGTGTCTATTAATACACTTGAAGTGTGTGCTCTGCATACATCAGCCTGATCAGCTCCATCACACACACACCAGACTCAAGAAATCTCATAGAAATGCCAGCAGTTAGATAAACAAAAACACATTATTATGTTAGTCCAGCTATCTGACACTCAGCCTCTCTTTCTCTCTGTTTCTAGGATCTTGGTTTGGCTCAGAACACTGCCACCAACACTAAGACACCCATCCCTCTGGGTTCCCTCGCCCACCAGATCTACCGAGTCATGTGCTCCCGCGGTTACGCTAACAAGGACTTCTCATCTATCTTCCAATTCCTACGCGAGGAGGAAGGACAGTGAATGGAGGGGGATGTTAACACCACAACCACACACCCCAGTGCCCGTTATCCCACTATGCTCAGGAGAGACTAAGGCCTTGCCCTCAGGCACAGATCTGCGATCCAATTAACATACTGTATGTCGACAAATGTCTCCTCATAGCATTAGCGGAATCATATTTCCAATTCATGGCTCTCCCTTTGCAAGGGGCGAAATGCTAAAACTGACCTTAGATCAGTATCTAGAGACAAAGTTTAAGGCTGAGAGGCCAGAGTGGAAAATGGAAGGTAGGATGAGGCAGTGCAGGTACACGTGTAACAATGCAAATAATGTGTTTTTTCAGGATGATTCATGAGTAATGACTGCATAATTGTTCAAAATATGTTTTTGTGGGGTTTGTGCTTTTTGCCTGTTACCTAAATTACTCTGACCTGCCCGTGTTAAAAGAAAGAGGACAGAAAAGGCAAAAAAAAGTATTCACACAGTGATGGAAATTTCACTCAAGAGAGTACAAGAGATTGCAGAGTTTAGGGTACGATTTTCTCTACTAGAAAACAATCCCATATTCACAGCACTACATGTTAGGTAACCAAAACTGGCCACCCTGTGGGCTCATAGTTTACTCGTTTTGTTACGTTTCACTGTTTTTTGCAGGAAGTCGGTGTCAGTCAGTCACTTATGTGTCACCTGAGTCATCCTGCCAGCATATATACTTTCATTTGTTGATTTCATTGTTCATCACCCAATTTATTTTTACATTGTGAATACACTAGTTACAGTAGTTTGATCTCTTTGGTACATTTAACAGCATTTAACTTGACACTTACTGGTTCTGCTCGTTTATTTACTGTGAGATATATCTGGTTATTTTTGCACTGTGTGCATCGCAGTGCGATGTGCCGGCTATTTTGATATTGTTACAGAATATCTTTGAACTCACCTCTCTTCTCTACTGTCTACATCTGCTTATCGAGCCACTGGAGTATTATTTTGTGACCAACACTGTTAAAATTTTATACTGTTCTCTACAAAATATTGTTCTCTGTGTCAGTAAAGTCTATCGTCACATAGTCAGTCTCTCTCTCTCTCTCTCTCTCTCTTTCTCTCTTTCTCTCTCTTTCTCTCTCTCTCAGCTCGTATGAAATCAATGTAAAATGTGAGGAAGGGTTCCTCTCTGATGTACATAATGTATATTTCATACTGTTGTGTAGTATTGAAGAGGAATCTATATGCACGTCATTTTTTTTTTTTTGTAAAATTCATTAACGGTGTCTACAGTTTGTCTTTGCTCTGTGAAACAGATGTTCGGTCACATTGTAACCTTCAATAAAAGATGTTTTGTGTATTTGGTGTTCATGATGCTGAAGACATGCAACTTGTCAATCAGTATATAATTCATTATAGCTCATGTAATTATCTCTCAGTTTTGAAGTTGCTGATATGGGTAATAGCATTTGATAGCAATTATTTTAGGAAGTACAGAGCTTTTCTCAGTGAGAGTTTCTCTGTGGCCATTTTACCTGTTAAATAGTGAGAATATAGACATCAAAAGTGATTATAGTCCCACTATACTTAAAATACAACATGTTACATCTATTGTGTCTTTGTCCAAAGTAATTGTAAATATGTATAAGTACACATTAACAAGTCAAGATGGCTGATGTAGCCATGTTTATTTTAAAATGAACCCACATGACGAAACACGTTTATGCACCCACTTTATTCACTACCTACAGAATTAATGTCTATAGCAATCCATCCACTAGATGCTGAGATACGTCTGGAACCGTGAAAACTTTGACCTGCTGGAGCACTGTAAAACATCATACAGGAATTTAGTGGAATCAACTCATCTTTTGTTATTAACTTAACAAATATGGTCATTTTTTTTATTGAAAGTGACAGTGGAGAGAGACATGAAAGGCAAGGGTGACATGCAGCAAAGGGTGAGACTCAAATGTCTGTAGAAGGAATTTCAGACCAAACTTTAAAACATTAGTAAATTTGACTTCTTTTGACTTCTTATGATATATATATCATTTACTATACATACTTTTTAAAAAAATAAAATGTATGTTTTTGTGAATAGCATAAATGGAATTACAACTTAATCTGGTTATACAACCCTGCTGTAAATTATAAATAAAGCTGTTTTGTTCCTTGAATGAATGTACTGCTGAGAGTTCACTAAACTCAAAGAAATATGATTTGCAAACTTCCCAGCATGCATTGTTTGAGGGTTAAAACTCTCCTTTTACAGTTTTAACAACACATGATGGAAATGTACTGTGTCTTGAACACATGTTAAGACAAGTCAGGGTTATTTCTTTTCATAATAATGAAAGCAATGCTCACCACAGTGAAGGTCAACATCAAATTAAGTCCTTACCCCCAGACACAATTCAATGAAGAAACTGAGAAATGTCAATGAAAAGCAAATCTGCAGTGTATGTCAGAATGATGTAATATTTTAAGTCTATTTCACAAATTTCCTCAAGTTCAACGAGCTTACTTTGGCTGATTTTACATTTGCGCAGCTCGTGAGATGACTTTGAACTAATTATTCAACTTCAGTTCAATCACATTTTTAAGGGAGCAGGGAAACTTAGATTTTAAAGTTGAACCAGCATGAAACTTTTGACAGTGTGGAGCAAGAGTGAAAGCCATGGGGATCATCAAAGTCATTGGAATATCTAAAATTAATATTATTTCATGGCAATCCATCCCACTGACATGTCAGTAACAAACAAAATATTAAGTTGCTAGTGGAGCTCAAGGAAAAGTCTGGTGATCATTAAAGTCAGTAGGATTTATTCTCTGCTGACCATGAATGTATGGACAACATTTCAAGGCAATATATCCAGTAGTTGATGAGATACTTCACTGACAGATCAACATTGCCAGCCAGTCATTAATTAGCAGCCTCTATTTTAATCATACACATAGCTTTCCACGGGCCTGTGTGTCTTATTTTCTTACTTTCAAGATCATTCAAGCCATCTTATGTTATTGGACTATGTAGAAAAGTTAACATTTGTTATCTACGGAATGTGCCCATTCAACCCGTAAGAGGGATCCCTTCAAGTATTTTCTGTTTTTTTTTCTGATAAGGTTTTCTTTGTGAAGTTTTTCCAAAATTCAAAAAGGAAACAGATCCGGTCATATTCTGTACAGATTGTGATGCCCGTCAGGGCCAAACTTGTGTTTTGGCCTATTTAAACAATCTTGACTTGATTACTTAACAAGTTAAGGTGACTAACAGGACAATAACACAAAATTACTTAGCAGTCCTTTGGTTTTTCAACATTATATTTCTATCCATGTGCCATCACTGTCTTCTGATTCCATTTTTCAGAGGCTGTTACACAAGTCTTATTTAACTTGTGTGTTTGCTCTGATCTAGCCATCCTGATCTTTAGTTGTTCCATTATTTCTCCAGAGCTCTTCAGCAGGCGCTCATATAATGCTTAACGTCAGTCGGGGAGAAATAGCAGCACTAATCTCAGAATGATGCCCTTATTTCCATCATTACAATGAAATGAGAGGAAAAAAACAAATGCGGTTTTGTTTTATTTTACTGTCTTTTTTTCTGAGGGCTGGTGTTTCTTCGCGACTTTTTATGGAGCTGCTGTCGTCTAAGTGGCAGCCATAGTTGTAGCAGACTGCGGCAAGCCGTTGGTGGTGGGAGTCGTGTCGTGGGCTTGTGACTCACTCTGTTATTGTTCTTTGGGAAGTACTTGCCCCGGCTGTGTTCTTTGAAGATTATCTTCATCTGATATAAAAGAAGAGAACTTCTAGGTTTAGATAAAGAAGCCATTGCTATCACATCTCTTCCCATGAAAAAGCTGGGGTCACTTGTCAGGCAGGATTTGGTATCCTTTAGCCTCCAACACCATCTTGGCCTTTGCAGACAACAGACTGTGGTCTTCCTGAGGTCTCACTAAAGAAGAGTTACGCCTCTGTCCTGGCCTGCTGAATTAGACAGTGTAGCTGATTCATATTTGGGTGTTTTCATTTGCCTGTGTTTAATAGCAGGCTGCTGAGCCGGCGGTTTCCTCATTAAAGGACACATGAAAGCAGGCTGTAAAGGAGCCTTGGTGAGACCGGCCTGCGCTGACGTCTGAAAGGGACGCAAGTGACTGAAGGACCAACCAAGTCCCAAGCCAGCCAGTCTGAGCCAGAGGGCCTCACCCTCTCACCCAGGCAGCCAGTGGCGGGACACCAGACACACCACAGTCAATTGTGTCCACACCAGGATACAAAACCAGTCTGATGTGTCAGCAGGAGTTCACTATTGACTTGTGTCTGTTTTGTGGGATTCAAACAATAGTCTAATCTGACAGTACTGAGCTGAGAGGTATCATAGTCGGCACATGCACATTAACCTGAGCTACATTAGTCTTGTAATTAAATGTATGTACGTTAAACACAGATGATCAAGTTTTTTATCTTCATGTTTCTGCTGGTTTTTCAGACTTTGAAGTTAATTGTCCACCTGGTAAACCCCTTCTCTGCCATTTAGAGAATAAAACAGCATCCGCTCTGAGAGTTGCTGCTGTGATAAATACCTGAGACAACAGCATTCATTATTTTACCATTATAACGGATGGTGGATCCTCTCTGCTGTTTAACGACTCACTCTTTAAGGAAGTAAGATTGGTGGGTTCACACGGGGTAGAGGGGGTGCCTCTAAACACCCTGTGATCCATATCAAACGCATGTTAAGTGGCATGTGGCTAAATTAGTGGCTGGAATCTAGCAGGTATAATAGCTCGCCCAGCGGTGCGTAACGAGCCACTGTCTCCCTGGGTAGTAATGTTGCCATGATATCTTTTCCATGAACCCACCATTAATAGTTAGGCTATTTAGCCCTAGCCCATATCCACACCCACAGCATCTGCACATCCGCCCAACACCCACACAAGTCTTCTTCCTGTTTTGTAGACAACATTCCCCCATCCTGAGTCATTGACTCCGCTTAGGTTCATTAGAGAAGATAATTCTATTGCAGACAGCAGGTTAGCACATAACATGTCATGACGACAGCGAGGCACGTAACAGCAGCTAATTATAACTATGAAGGCCTCATTAGAATATCTATGGGGGTGTGGTAAGTTGATGTGAAACACAAAGCCACTACCTGGTTAAAAGGTTATGTCTCAACAATATTAGTAAACATCTGAGGGAGAAAGGGCCCCGTATAACCTGCCCAGGCTTGTCTTGGCACACTATCCTGTTTTCACTCACTTTCACTCTCACTTTTCCTGCCTATGTAACTTTCTGCATGGATGCTAGACATGAGGTGTTTAATGTTGTGCAAATAATTTAATCAATGTGTCCCCTGATATCTAAGATGTTATCATCCCTGCTATCATCCAACGTTATGTTGATTCATTCATACTTTCCTATGCTGCTCTGGCTTTCTCTTACGGCCCTTTCCTCCTCTTTTACATTACCCCCCACACACCCTATGTCACCTGTGAGTAATGACAATATGTGCACTCTATTCATCATAGACTACTGCACATGCTCAGTAGCTCTTCATTATATTAATTACTCTCATTGGAAGAGTGATCATCAGCCCCGTCAGAATCCATCACCGCCCGGTTCCCACAAAGACCCAAGCCCGGTAAATAATCACCGGTGTCGGTAACAGGGCTTCGGCCCACCGTTCCCAACGGGCCCACCAGGGTGGGCCCTAAGTACCCAAGGGGGTGCAGCTCCCGCTGAGCCACATTCATCTCTGCCATGGAGAAGGTAGCTGTAGGGCTGGTTCCAGAGGCTGCTGGTGCTGCTTCAGACCTGCAATGGGTGAGAGCAGAGTAAAGGTAGTCTGAGCCCTGCTCAGCAGTCAGAAGGGAATAACACATTCTGTTTTACAGCAAACTCTGGAAAAGTGTATGAGGTTATGTGGATTAATCTATGTGGGGTAATAATGGTTCAAATGAAAAATTAGATCTGGACTCCAAACAAATATATGAACTGTACAAAATCAACCACAGGACCATGAGGGAGACCAAAGGGTAGAGTGCACACCAAGCATGCACGTTGTGGTTTATCAAACTGTGGAATGTTAACTTGATTTGATTTCAGGTTTTTGTCAGGTGAAAAAATTTCACTGAAGCGACCTTGCACATGCAAGATCGCCTTAATATTGGGGATGCACCAGTGCAACTTTTTATCCTAATAGAGATATCCACACATCCACTCAGTATCTGTTGATACGCAGTAACAATCCAATACCATTGCCCTTCCCAAATTTAAAATCTGTGAACATTACTGCACTGACTTCAACTGAATCATTTTGACGAGAGGTAACATGACGCCAGGGACTGCTGTGGCATAGCCAGCCATGATAGAATGCAAGCAATTGTTGTATTTAGCGTAACTTGCTAATCATCTTTCTTTGAAAAACGAAATTAGTCTCTGAAGGACATACACGGCAGTGCCACGTAAACAATTCATGGTTCCTGACTGTCTTTTGTCACACATCATTCAGGAAAGCCATACAGATAAAATGGTAGTACGTTTCATAAATAGAGTTGAAACTATCCTCTTACCAGAGGAAGCCAGTCAACCAACCAGTTGGCCGTGATCGTGTAGTTGTTAATACTCTGTGTTGTGGCTGCAACA
>NC_060158.1:19806186-19831186 GCF_021292245.1 Micropterus dolomieu | reverse complement strand
CTTCCATGTTTATTTGCTAACTACTTTGCAGTTGATCTGACTGCTTTAAAGAGAAATTTGCATCATAATGTGATTATAGTCTTTTATAAAGGGTATATATGTGATCCGCAGATAGCACGCATTATTTTAAATTTTGTTGCAATCTTTGGTATTGAGCTCAGCATCTGCTCTACTCAACTCTGCACTTTTCAGAAAGTTCCCTGTAAATCCAGTCTCTGGCAATTTCATTCCTGCTGTCTCTTGTTCAATATGCTAACTAAGCAGCTCTTCTTTGATTGATTCTCAGTGAACCACGGTGGCTTCTGCCAGAAACAAAAACACATCACTTCCTTCATGTTCACTAGGGTAATTAATTGTAAAAGTTTTCCTGAACAGGGTGTGAGCTGAAACATAACAGTTTTATCAATCAGTGATTAGTAAGAGTAATAACTGATATAATATAAGTAAAGGTCTTACTTCAAATTCAGCCATAAAATTCTAACAGTTATATTTAATCTTAGTCTTCACTACATTATGAATTGAAATCACTGCAATTAATTTCACAAGCAAAAAATATATATTTCCCAATTTAAGCTTTACTTATTTAGGAAGTCTCATTATGAACTCTTTTGCAACAGATACGTGAGAAAAAATTGCATGCAAGAACAAATCACACAACAATCACACACATACTACCTAATAACAATGAAATATCATTGACACTGGGTCTAACAATTTAATAAGTAATAACTGCAGAATAACTATAAATAAATGACTAAATGGGTTATATCTGCATATCAGGATTAATAATCATGCATCTAGGGAGCCATACATGGATAGTAATCAGATACTTTGATCCTACAGATAAATGTTTTTTCTGTTGAATATTCCCGGCAAATTTGTTTGTGGAGATACTGTGAGCACTGGATACAGACACAGCCCCCCCCCCTACCCCACATTTACCTTGTCTATCACAACAGTTTTATGGCGGTTTTGGAGGCCTGCTCCCAGCCAAACAGTATGAGTGTTCTTTTAAATTATCCATTAAGACACTAAGTACAGGCTCTTTGCTCCTCTTTTGATGCCCTCAGTATCTGGTACCACTATCTCCCTTTCCCATGGAGTAACCTTACCTCCCAAACTCAGTTTGCCTCAACAAATACACTCATACACGCCACATGGTCCTGCTTGATTCGTACTAGTATGAGCTGCTTCATTGGGAATTAACCGTTTGTTACTGCTGCTATACCTATGCATACAGTTAACAATCATAACAGGGGCAGATTTACCACACAAATGTCTTTGTAATTTTTTAAACACTGGCTCTTTGATTTCAAACAAAGGAAGACAAAACAGGCCTCTCATTTCTAGCTGGATGTTTTGATGTTTCTGGCAAACTTAAAAAAGGCTACAGGTCCCAGGCAAAACAAAAATTATCCTCACCAGTCAATGATCCATGTAAAAGCCATGGAAATAAAAAACAGTGTCAAAGTAGGCTATAATAAGAAAACGGGAAAAAGGACACACTTGTTAGTATTTTCAAACTGTATCTCCAAATACAATTGACAACAGGACAGACAAGCTAATATCAGCCTAAACTCTGATAAACACTCCACCCTCAAAACTCTTTAAATGCAGAGTATCCTATGTCCATATGAGGTCACTACACATGACCCTCAATTCAGCTGTGAATAATTTCCCAATGTAAGCTTTTTATGTTCATTAACATTACCAAACCGTAGCAGTGAAGAGGTCAGCAGGACGACTCAGCACTTCACCCTGAATGACGGTTGGGGGATGGTGGGGTTGGAGTCCGAAGGGCAGGGGGTTTGGGAGATGGAGGAAAGAGAGAAGGGGAAGCCCAGACATCCCGTTCCCCCAGGAGAGGACCAGTAGGCTGGGTGTGACGGTCATGGGACAGGGGCATAATGAGGATACATCACTGCAGCAATGAGGTGCTCTATCACAGGCACACCAACAGGCAGACAAACCTCTGAGCTGATCATGGCAGAAGATGTCAAATAAGCCTCAATCTCAGCTCATTCCCACTGTAAAAGTCAACGTGCTGCATTTTGAGTGATGGAAGTTCAGTACGACTGTGGGAACAGGCTTTTCCTTATACTCTGCTCTGGAGTCTGGTGATTCTCTGGGAAAGAAGGGGTACAACTTTTCCTGTCGCTTTCAGCCACCGCTATTGCCGAGTAGTAAAGCAGCCAGCGTGCAGTAAAATAAAATGAGGTGTGGAGAGAATTGGACTGATCTGCAAAGCCATTGGCTGCCGAGAGGGTCGTAAAATAATAACACTCTGTCGTAAAACAAAGTGCTTATTAAATCATTTTGAACAATATCGCACAATGTGGTGTACTCCGTGAGTGGTTCCACAAAACAAAAAAAGATCTCATGGGGAAAGCAGCTGAACAATCAAATGAAATTTAATAAGTTGATCATCATCACAACGCTGAGTAAGACTTTTGGGAGACCTTGGTGGCTGAGCTCCTCCCACCCCTATCAATAAAGTGACACTTGGCCATTATTTGGCCATTATTTGGCCTTTAAGTGACAATTATACATCAGAGGAGCACAGCCTCCCCTGTATTATTAAACTTAGAAGCACTGAAGGGCTGATAAAGGACCTTGTGACGATTGTCACTCTAACAGGAGGTGCCGTATGGATTTGTGCATTAGTACAAGTAAGAAGAGGATGTAGAATCAGTTCAGGAAGACAGAAAACATGAGCTGCACTATTGTTAGGATATTAACATGCTCAGCTACAGTGGTGGACTCGGTTTCCCCATGTTAGGAAAAAACAAAGTGCCCTCTGGAAAGCCCCTTTCATAGATAAAACAAGATAATATACCCTCTATGGTGGCCCAGTGTGCAAGAAAACAGGATGTGGTGCCCTCTAGAGTGCCCAATCGTGTGAGAAATTGTGATGCAGTGCCCTAACAGGAGCCCTTTAAATAGAGAAATTGTAATGCATTGCCCTCCAAGGTGCCCCTATGTGCAAACAATGTGATGGAGGCTGTAATGGGAATTCCAAACATATTGCATGTAACCCTGGACTCAGGGAGACTCATCTGTGATGTGGCACTGAATCTGTGTAAACGTAACAGTCAAAATATCTCTGTTCTCTGTGTTATCCAGACTTCAGGGACAATGTGTCTCTGTGGGATGATATGATTGACTCCACCACAAGGCCCAGAATCCCAAAGCAGCCCATAGAACTTTATCAATAATTGCCAAAGTTACGCCGCGCAGAAGTTTGGTTCCAGGGGCACTCTGGAATGATGATCGTCTACGCTAGCTTTTTGACGCTTGAAAGTCATGAATTTCCAATGATTATGCATCAACATGCGTTGTTCACTTTCTGTCTGCTACTGTTCAGCTATGGAAGTTGGATAGACTAAGTCACTTTGCACAGAAGAATCTGCGAAATTAATGTGATGTAATATAGCTACAGTGTACTAGTTACAAGTGTACAATTTTCGGTTATCTCATGACAGGACAGCATCATCACCACAGAGTTAAAACTTTCCCCGTCCTCTTACTTTGGTCAATTCACCAGTTCTTTACTTGCAGACCTGTATTAATCAATGTATTGGGCACTTCCAATTCAAAAGCTTTTGTTTTAATAAAGATCCCTCATGTATAATATAAGCCTCAGAATACCAAGCTGTATTTATCACTGCAAATTGTTGTATATGTCTGAAAAATAAACTGATTCAAATGTTTGATGCAAGTAGTGAAATCACTACCAGAAAGGAATAACACAACACAATTACTTAAATACTTTGAGTTTTCGAAGAGGGATGACTATAATAACAGGGACAACTGCATCACCAGAAATGAAGACCAAACAAAAGGCAGCAAGTACTGAGATGTTAGGTTGAAGTGCAGCTGCTCTGATCATGACTGCTACTCATTTTAAAAATCAGCTTTGTATTGTGTTCTTTGAATTTGCTGATGAAACTTATCCCTCTCTGTCTCTATGCTTCCTGTTTGTGTTCTGGCCAGTATAGGTAAAACACCAAAATCTTACCTTTGAAATAAAGTAACCATACGTCACACTTGCTCACTCTACATTTGATGACTTTTCTACAGGAAAATTCAGTTTCCTCACCTGTGAATTTCAGTGTGAATGATTACAGCAACGTGTAATGTTTTTACCATTTCCTGCACTATAAATCACGGCAGAAAAAATGCTTCCACCTGGACAAAGCATAATTCCTTATTGTAGCACAGAGTGCCTGCAAATTGAAGTATGATGATGACTAATTTGTGACAATTAGAAAAAAAATTTATTGTGCTGGCATACACACTCATTTACACATGTAAATCAACATTTTGCTTAAGGTTCATAATCCATAGATCATGATGCAAAACACCTGCATGGTATTTGCCACTGTACATTGCCTTGGTTGTTTTCATGTGTACAGTACTTCTGACATGGATTGCACATTATCTTTTCATGTGTAATCCATAACCAGCTAATGTCCAGCTTCACAACATTTTAGAAAATTGCACTAACTTGGTACCTGCCTGTGATGGCCCCCTTTTCTAACAACTGTATAACTGAATGTTGAGTCTTGGTCATCCTCCAGTATAGACATATTAACACCCACCAGGTTCCCTATCACCAACATACAAAAGAAATCATTCGAAATTATGCTCTTTCTGTTGAAAAAGTCTGATCCTTGTGAGTCAAATCAATAATCAAATCATGCTATCCTTTCCCAGTCTGAAATGGCTCAAAGTCCAAGAACACTAATGATGGCAAAGAGGCTAGAAATGAGTAAGGATCAATACAAACAAAATAAACACCAAATAAAAGTTCCCCCAGGAGACTGTTCTGATTCACCACCCATCAACCCAAAAGATGTGACACTAACTAACCCTGTCCTTTACTTTCATTATAATCAATGAATAATCAAACTGTTCTCTATGATATATTCATATTTTTTTGTTATCTCATCTCATATCATTGTACTCCGTATTCTGTGTTTTTTTGTTACACAACTTTAGTGCCCAACATATCACTTTGCATCTTTGTTAACTAAACACAAAACCATAATCTGGAATATGTCATTCAAAGCTTTACTTCGAGGGAGAATAAAAGGTGACTGGGACACTGAAATCCTGTCTCAGCTCTTTTTAAATTGTTAAAATATTAGAAATTAATGTGAGGGGTCAGTGTACATGACTTCAGTATATTCTAAACCATCCATCAACCTTGTCCTGATTTACTTACACTAATTATTAAATGTGTATCATAATAATAGCCTTAAAAAGCCACAGCTCATTGCACAAATTTTAGTCAAAACTCAAGACTGCTTTTGTAAAGGAAAATAACTTGTGTTCAAATATGGGCGTCGGGGCAGAATTCATTTGAATGGATTGTGAACGTCCAAATGGATGAAAGAAACATGCCAAAATCATCTCAGACAAAGTGCAGACAAATGATTAATTGTCAACAATGGTGCTGCTGCCCAACATCCTTTAATATGTACAACAACACTGTAATTTTCACCATTCCCAAGCAGCACGTATGCTACTACATTAAACCTCATATATTTCCTTATTGGAAATAAATATAAAAGCAGCGATTATTTGACACAACATCCTTAAAGTTGACAAAGAACAATCAGTAATGAATTAAAAGTGTTCCTGCAAGGGATGGGCTGAGACAGAAGGTTCTCAACTTCATTTGTTCCTAGCTGAATTTCTCCATCTTGAAAAAATGTCCTAAAACTTTAATATACACTAGATTCCATGCTAAGCTAGGCTATATGTTTTCTTATGCTGTATTGTATCTTTATAATTGGAGGCTCTATTACCTTAAAAAAAATCATTGCCCAAGCCCACTGATTGAATTAGCAAGCATATGTTCTATACCTAAAGGATTAATTGTACAAAAGATGTTGATTTTCAATTTTTATTGAACACTGACACGTTCGTTTCTTTAGTGCTAGGAAGGCAGCAGATGGTGACTGGCCATTTCTTAATTTTAAATATAAAGCGTAGGCCTATCCCTTTATTTTCGAAAAAGAGTGAGCTTATAAAGAAAGAAAAACAAATGGTTATTCAAATTGGTTATAAATACTCACCTCTTCTGTGTTCCCATCAGCATAGTTTTAAAGGGCCACACACCTGCTTAAAAGCTCCAGGAGCAGACCATTAGTAAAGAGGGGAGTCTAGTGCAGACACAGCATGGATTTGTGTTATTATATTTTATACTGTGTGTCACTGTATCAGTTACGTGAATTTGCACTTGGGCAAATATTTATTTTGATGTAAAACATTAATATTTGGTGCGTTTTTGTAAATATGTATTCTCTTAGTGTCTATGTCCCACCTACATGGTATTTTCCAACGTCTTACCTGCGGATCTATAAAAAGCATCGAGTTGCTCCACTTTTTCCTTTCTGTTTGAATTCCCACTTAACATCAATAGACTTAAACTGAAATAAGTTAATGGTTCATCTGGTGGCCAAAATATTGTTCTGACGTGCGCGAGATTATGTGGTGGGCCTGTCAAATAAATCTCAGAGTTGCCATATTCTAAAGTTTACATATATGTAAACTTTACAATATATTCTAAAGTTTACATATGTGTAAACTTTACATATATGTAAACTTTAGAGGGATGTATATGCTTTTGGGTATAGTTCACACTGTGACAATTAACCACTTTGTGCGGATGGGAAAGATAACTGTGAAGCAAAACAGGCATTATAGGCTGTATCTGCTCTCTTATTGAATGTTTTAAACACAGTGAAGGAACCCCAACATAAACTACATTTGTTGACACAACACAAATAGGCCTATGCATATATTTTGAATGTGCAATGTGTTTTGTTAGTCCTGCCCTCCGTTCAACGACCTGTGTCTTTTGCAGAAATATACAGCAAGGAACTCAAAACCCCAACAATGTGAGTTTATTTGGATTAAAGATGTTAATTTTCAGTCCAAATTTTAGCATGAATGCGCACAGAAACGTTGAAAACATCTTCGTCTCCACTTGAACACTAGCTCCACTTAAACAACTAGCCTAAATAATAGGATTTAAGAGGAGCTTTTTATATCCTGAATCCATCCTGCTCCGTTTTTCTTGTTCTTGTATGTCACATAAGCACGTAGCAGCCGGCCCATTTTCCAGCTGCATATAGCCTAGCTGTCTCCGGTGCACCGTAAATAAGGTTGATAAAGACGCCGCCGAAAACGACTTTCACGCGTCCCCCGATTGATTTAACGTGACCCCCGTTTCCAAATGATATTGGAAGCCTATTTAAACAGATGAAGGCTTAAATTGTCTTGCTTGTATGCGCATTAATCTCCCATTCATCATCATTACTGTGTGATTGGTCCGTCCACGCCTCCGCCAGCCCCTTGCGTTACGACAAGGGCCTGTAAATTAGGATGTAATCCAATTTAAACAGCGGTAGCAGCAGCCACAGATCCATTTGGTGTCTTTTTTTTGAATTGGCTGTCGGTGGACAGCTGCACTGCACCGCCCCTATCAAAATGCTTTGTGCTAGTTGTGGGAGCTGGGGAGCCCTGAGCCAATTCTCACAAATAGGATCTTATAAGGCTGATGTAATTGGTGTTATGCGCGCAATCTATGAGCCCATCATATCTTGAAGCTCAGTCATAGGCAATCTTTCAGCGATTAAATGGCATGTTGATGCTGGATTAGGCCACTGAGGATTCAGCAGTGTGGTTTACCAGTGAAGAGAGATAGAGATCCATATGCGTGGCTGGCTAAATGTGGCTGTAATTTGCCTCATTTTAATGTGTCATTTTGGCACAGTGTGACGCGGGTTTAGAAGATGATCGCATAGTGTTGCTGCTCCTGTGCATCCAAATAAAAATCAGCTCCAAGCTTTCCAGGCTGATAAAAATAACCAGACTTTTCGAGAGACTGCGCCTTTTGAATATTCAGCTAGTCTGACCGTTTCGTCTTTATTTTATGGCACCATTTTATTATGCACAAACCAAAGCCATTTTCCCGCATGACCCGTGTCCCTATCAGGCTTAAAGACACCGTCTGATAGTTTACATAAATCTGTCTTGTGGTTTCGCTCCGACTCGGGCGGCTTAAACGGTGTATTATTCCAAACATATGCATTTTAATCAGCTCGGTCACACTTACAAGAACTCCAGTTAATAAGGCCATCAATCAAATGCATGTGCGGGAGGGAGTAGGGGGAGAGAGGGGGCTCATCGGTGTGGTGTGTAGGCTATGTGTGGGTGGGTGCAGTACTGTCTGATGAACCTTTTACCTCAGAAAGCATATGTGGAGGAAGAAGAAAGTCGGACTTTAGAAGACATTTTGGTGTTAGGTTTTCCCATTTTGGGCTCAGAATTCGTGTTCACAATAAAGATCACTTGGAAATAATAATAGAATAATTTGTTAGTTCGTTAAATCCTGTAGGATTATGCTTCATCTAAAAAAAAAGAGCATTTTGAATTGCAATCTTACTTGTTAAATTATAGCTGCAGTGACTCAATTGGCCAGTATTTTTGCCTGTTGGACTTTAAGGCCCACGCTAAACGCCAGCCTTTTCTTTGCACATTACTGCAGTAACGTCTGATCTCTCTCCCATCTACGGCATAGAAACACCTTTTAAAATGTGATTTGTGGGTGTCTCTGCGGGGCCAAAACGCCTCTCAGATCCTATTACGCTCAGAAAACTCTCTTAATTTGCGCAGCCCCGGTCAAATGCAGCCAATTAAGAGCCCGCTGATTGGTGGCGTGCCTCTCTGAATCATCGATCTCTTTGCATTCCCAATATCTCCAGACAACTAATTCTGTCGTGTTTTATTAAGTGGTCGGAGAGAAAAGATGAGAACCGTTAACGGAGCCCGGGGACCACTTAACTGTCACGGTCAATCTAGCGCTCCCATCAGGAGATATGGGGGCACACTGGTGTTTTTGACACCGACCACTTGAGAACAAAATTATTGTTATTATTGGAAGGGGGTGGGGGTGGTAGACCAATTGTGAGCATAGAAAATCCTTAACAGCCTAGAAACGAAATACAATTAGCCTACCTGAATGGAGGAAAATTGTTTGTAGGCCTATCTGATTTTTATTCGGTTATGTGGATTAAAGTAACATTTATGTAGATAGAATAATTCTCATTTTTCCTGGTTCTGCGTTCTACATAGGTTCTACATAAAGGTGTTTATACACTTACACACTTTACACACACTTCGTTGCTCCATTGATTCGTTGACAGTGTTTATTGCAAATTAGAAGTTGAGGACAACCCAGCCAAAAAAAACCTAGATCAAAACAACAAACAAACAAACAAACAAACAAACAAAAACAACATAAAGACAAAATCAGTCACTTGTCTACTTTCTCCACAAAATGCCACTAAACTGGTGCCATTGTAGAAGTGCAAAGCCAGAGAAATATTTTAAAGGCCTAGGATATATTAATCACATTTTCATAATTAGAACTGACTATCGTATCATTAAGGGAGAAAACAAAGTGTTTGATGGCCTTTAAAAATTTTCACTTTTATTATTATTATTTTTTTTCATTTTGATTGTCCTCCCTCTCTCTCTCCATCCTCTTCTGGGACCCCCCCCCCCCTCCTTCGTCAAACCGTGCTGGCTGTAGTAATCCGTTCCCTTGGCGCCTTGTTACCTTTTGGCAGTAACGATCCCTTTCTGGTATTATCATTAATTCAGCACTCAAAATTCACCGGGTCGTACATATACATCACTTACTAATTTTACTAGCATCTGCACATTTCGGCCGGGGCCGCCTTGGAGGGCCCCGGTGTGGAGAACTGCTTTATAATGAGACGGCCACAGTCTCAACTAACAAATCCCCTTGTTAAAAAGAGAGATGGAAAACATCATTCTCGCGAAACTAACAATAGGCCTACATGTAGGTTTGGACGCGTAAAGAACAGGACAAGTAATGATAAAAAAACATAACGCTATCCATCACGTAGATTTAAACGTTATCTGGATCCCCCGCCCCCTCACACATCAAATGAATCTTCTAAAAATCAAATGTGGTTTTGTGTCCATGCCGTCATATTTCAGCCCGCTGTCCCGGCTCTGCAATGGGATTAGCTATTATTTTTCAGTAGTGGGAGATCCACTGTGCTGAAGATCTGGCTAATTATCTTGCCCCAAGTTTAAGCTGGCGTTCACTGCTTACAGGCTACCTCTTCATGCTGTTTCAGTCCTGATCATATAATATGTTAGGTTAAAAAGCTTATGGTAAAGGCTTATATAGGACACGTTTTGGTTTTATCTGGTCAGAGGCACTTCTTCCCTCTGATCTAATGTCACAGATGAGGATTTGCTGAGCACTGAAGGCGTGAAAGTGACAAAAGCGTCAGTCCTGCTAGTTGGGGAACAAGCGAAGTCCGAGCCGGAGGGCCTGGTTGAGATACCGTTGGATTGACTGGAGTGACAGGCCAGGCAGGAACAGGGGCTTCCCCCGGGACCGAGGCCGTGGGTCGGACCCGGGTACAGGGAGGGGTGTCTGAAGGCGCACAGGAGCTCCGGCCTCTGGTAGGGGTGAGACAGCATCCGGAAACTGTCGAGGGAGCGCAGAGGGTTGGAGAAAGGGGTGGCGGCCGGAGCCGCTCCAGCTCCTACACCCAGGTGGGAGTAGTAAGGCAGCGGCAGGTGGGATGGGAAGGGGTAGGGCAGGTTCCCCGTGGCCGCCGCGTGGCTCATCATGTAGGTGTAGAAGGCCGGGTCGGCGGGGTGAGGCCAAGTCATGGCCAGACGCTGGCGCTTGTCTTTCATCCTGCGGTTCTGAAACCACACCTGTGAAAGAGACACACAGAGTCAAATATTAACCACAACTACCGGTGATCCAAAGACAATAATAAAAGCATGGAGCTCAAACAGTAGTTTCGCTTTTCCGCACCTGGATGGGTTACAGCGAGTTTATGCTTTTATACATTTTGTTTTGGGTTTTATGTGGGATTTTACTGTAAACAAGCAATTGCAATTTGTACTTCTTATGCCAGTTGAAAATAATAATATCCTACAAACAATACAATACAAATAGCCTAATTTAAAAATCCAGGCCTCTGCTCTCAGCAAACACTTATTCTGTAGGTTTTAGTCTCTTCTCAACATTTGGTTATAAGCTATTCTTGGTGTTCGGCTGATTTTATGGGTTTTTTTGGGGACATTTCCTGCATATATAAAATGACCTTTCGGCATCAGTTATTTAAACACGAAACCGTTGTGCAACACTAGTTTTGATAGACCTTTATAAATACAAGCTCACAAAACGTGAGCTCGTATTCCCAGCCCGAGGCCTGATGCAGCTCTGCTCCTCTGAGACAAAGTCGTCTTACCTTGATTGTAGTTTCAGGTAGATTTAAAGCAGCCGCCAGTTCGCATCTCCGCGGCCTGGACACGTAGTTCTCCCGGTAAAATTCCTTCTCCAGCCGTGCGATCTGCTCTCTAGTGAACGCTGTCCGGTACCGGCGAATCTGATCCGCTGAATAGGACAGAGAGCCCTGACCCGGGACAATGTTACCCGGATCTGCACCAGTCTCACTCGGGTGACTCGGAGAATCCCCATTTCGACCTGAATTCGTATGCAGAATAACGAATCAGATATAATTAGCATAAACTTTAAAACACACTCATCGGAATAATTGCATTGCAATAAAATCACATTGAAACGTTTTATTTCTTTCATTCGTTTATTATTAATAAGCTGGTTTCCTAAGAGGAGGCATTCAAAGACTAGGCTAATTTTATTATTTTAGCTGCACTGTGTTTCACTTTTATTAGGGGCCCTCCTGACAGAGTTCAGGTACAACTAGGCCTACCTGCTAATATTTCTGTTGTAAATATTATTTTCCAGATGTAGGCTATTGGACGGTCATTTTACTTGACAAAATTGCTGAATAATAAGGTTGTATTCTTGTCATTCGTTTGTATTCTTGCTATCCTTTTGGTTTGAGGCAAGTACAAATTATAGGCTACCTATATTTTTATATTAAGTTTAATATTTGTTCACATAATTTCGGTAGCCTGTAGGATGGGACACATTTGCAGCAAGTATTAGAGTATTAAGTATGTGCACCTAAGATGATACCAGATATACACAATTCCCATGTCTGCGGCCTCCACTTCATGTTTTTGCTTGTGGTTTACATAAAATCCTGCATTCTTCCTCATTCCGTAAATATGCGTAGACCTATAGGCTGATTTGCCGAGTGACTCATTGTCAAACTCAGAGGGGAAAATGCCTCGTTAGATTGTGGGTGTCACCACAGCGTGTTTCCAGCCACAGTGGTCACTTGACAGCACAGCTGTGCAGCACCGACTGCAGTTACATTCTGTTACTGAGCCTAAACTGTATTTCATAGAGGATCTATTTCTAAATTTCGATTTAATTATGCATGTTCATATAGACAAATGATAATAACAATTTTTGTCCGAGTGTATACGGACATTTTTGAGTGGCATCAACCACGTTGGCATTCAATCAACTTCATTAGTACAGCCACAGAATATCCGCAGTGGCATGCAGCTCGTAAACATCGCCTACCTTTAGCTGTCGGGTAGTCCATGCTTTCAGGCGTGCAGCTGACATCAATTTCCTCGTAGAAGTCCGACTCCGTGTCTGAGCTGCTGCCGTCTTTGTGGAGATGATCAGTCCGGTGCCTCTCTCCGGAGGAAGATGTGCCAACTGGCCTCATATCGGCGCACATATTCCTCCGTGCGCTTTCCTCCATCACCACCTCCGTTCTGTCCCGGGAGTAAGGCGCACCGCCGGGGCTCAGACAGCTTCTGTGACCAGGCTTTCCCTGCGGTTCTCGCACGGGGCTCCCGATGGCTCCAGACAAATTAGAGCCGCTCTTGCCAAGCTGACCTCCCTCCGCCAGCATCACCATCTCCTCTCTGCTTTCCATCACAAGTACGACTTAAAAACCTCGACTTCGCGGGAGAGTGCAAGCAGTCAAAACCAAAGGCGATGATTTTCAGGTCGGAGGGGTGTGTGTGTAGTGGTGGTGGTGGGTGGGGGGGTTGAGTCCCAAGGAGAAGGAGGAGAGGCTTCTGGAAAAGAGGGGATGCAATCCGGTCTGACCCCGAGAGAAGAGCGCTCCAGAGTGCGCAGAGGGAGCTCTGGGAGGGATCACCATTTACCCTCTCTCTCTCTCGTCCTCCAGAGCTGTCATTCTTAATAGGCCAGTCGTCATGATGGTCCCCCCTCTGATGACGACACGCATTGATTGGATATGGGTAAACAGACGGAGAAATGGCAGCGTCGAGATGGAGGTGGGGGGTGTCGTGGGGGGGGGGGCACAACACGCAGCTATGAAAAACATCTCTCTGTCTGGTTGTTTCTCTCACTCTTGCATTTTGAACTGAGTTAAGAAAACATAGCCTATACAGATATTTAATTATTATTTAGGGTTTCAAAAAATGTACAAATAAATTTTCTAAATAAATAAATATAATTACTATGAAATTTAAACGGAAAAAAAACAAGTTAACAATTTTATATGAACTTATATGCATTTTATCCTTAGTGATTACAACTAAGTGCAGTGCAGTTTTATTAAAGTTATAATTTTAAAAAATCTCTTTTATGAATCAAAGTGAATTCTTTACTTGCATTTTAGTGTACCATCACCCCTCCATTCTCCCCCTTTTCTCTGTCTTTAATGCCTCTCTCATCTCCAAGTGGAGTCAAGTCAAGTCCTCAAAGGTCAAGTCTTGCAGTCAAAGTTTAGATAAGAGGCCATTTGGCAGGAAGGTTAAAGTCAACAGCACGGATTAGAACAACAGCCAGGCAGAGAACCTCAATTAATTTTCTGTGTCTCTCAAACGAGTTATGATGGCTATCATTAGCTTGCTGTTTAACTGTGTTAAGATGCAGTGCACAGAATGTCCACTGAATGTTTTCTGAGGTTAATGCTTCTTCAGGCTGTGATCCAACTTGCAACATTATACCAAAAATATGGGTGCCATTTGACTGTGACAAATGTTCACTTCTTTGAGCCTAAGTAACTCTAGATTGTATCCTTAATAAACATAATTGGAAGCAAATATTGTAAGTGTATGGGAGTCATAATGGGTTGTGGTGGTGAGGCATCAGAAAGACCAGCACTCACTCACTCACTCACTCACTCACTCACTCACATTAATGTACTGAGTAGTAATATTTCCAAGAACTGCACCTGATAACTGCCTTAACTTGTGATTTATGATAATATGTTGTCAGACATATTGTTCCACTCTGTCCTCCTGATATTTAATCTCTTTAAGCAGAGCTTCAAGCTGTGGTGATAAATTACATTATAAGGCCCTAACTATACTGGATTTTTAATCAGATTCGAGATCTGCAGCTGTAGGGCATGCTGGCATACTTGGACGGCCATGATGTTGTGTAGAGAGGTGGAGTCATGCGGTCTCAAAGAGAGGAGAGGGAGGCAGACTGTGGAGCTCCAGCAGCCTCCGCTGTCCTTGTGCGCCCTCGCCTGTCCGAATGAGGGAAAAGGCCGCCCCCTCCCCCAGCCCGGCAGCTGAGGAGTGAGGGAAATTCCTTTGGCTTTCTCCCCTGACTCTTTCATCTGGCCAGCAAAGGAAAAAAAGTAACCCCCTCCCTTCTCCTCACTCTCTGACAATTTGATGTAGCTGCCTTTAAGAGTTTGTAAAGCAGACTCGGATAGTTTTTTTTATCAGAAAAGTAGTAGGTTATATCAGAAAAAGTTATCACTGTTATCTACTACTATCTAGCTATCATGTGATCTATTACTTGTGTAAATGTGCTTTAAGTAGCCTAATGAATATGTTTTAGTGGCGTAAACTCCGGTGGTATTTCAATATAATATGAGTATTAGTTTTGGAGACAGAACCAAGAGCACTATAGATGAGACTTAAAGATCAGTCTGCAAATTGTTAATGAAGAACCAGAAACTAATAGAAATGTACTGAAGGAACGTATCAGTTTAACCATATTTATCTTTTTGAGTCAGAAGAGAGGAAAATTTAATTTGTTTATTTTCGGTCGTTTTGGCAAAAGTTTGCTTCTGTAATGTATGGACCTGATTTACATTGCCTATACTGGGTTAGTTAACTGGCATACAAGTGAAATATATATATAAATTATGATTAGTCTTGTAGTTTCTTTCATATTAATATGCTTTGTGCTGCCAAGATTTAGTCTAGTCTCTGTGTTAAAATGTACTAAAGTATATACTTTCATTTAGGCAGATTCTTTGGTAGACTCTAAACTTCCCTTGCTTTTAGAGACGAGATTGTTCTATTTCTCCTCTCAAAATCATAAATGTGGGGTTACCATGAAGCCTTTTAGTGAAGCGTCCAAAGATGGCAAAGGTCTCTTGTTTTGCTACTTACCAGGAGTTATGCAATGGGTCTTGGCTAGGGCAGATGGATCTTGTGATCATCCGGAGATAACACTTGGAAAGGGGTTTACGCAACAAATGAATGACCTTGCAGGTTTACAGTAGTGTCACTTATATTGTGTGTGTTTTAGATAGGGAAGTACAGCAGATGGGTTTGGAGAGTTGGCTGATTGTGGAACCTTTTCTCCCTATTTGCACGAAGAAATTACTATACTTATGCAACATAGTTCTTTTAAAACACGTAGTTGATCCAAATCGCGCACATTTGTGGTTGCAGAAGTGCAGAAAACTGGACTGCAGTTTTGCAGGAGGAGATCAAAGAGGGGGAGCGCCCCCCGCGGCAGACGCTGCAGAATGCGCCCCTCAGTTTTACTAGCCAGCCCAACTTGAACTTGACCATGGAGCTTGCGCAGTGCGCATGTAATCTAATCCATGGCCCTGGCAGCACAGACCTGCCAGAATATTTGCTTTTAGCACAAAAAAGTGTTTCAGTGTGATAGAAAAAGGCATGAATGCGTTTGGTAGATGTTCAGCATGCCGCTGGCTGAGGTGCACCGCGTTTCAGACGAGGAGTCAGAACCTGGAAGAAAATAACAAATCCTCTCCTTCATTATCGTGGCCCCTCCCGTCTCCATTGCTTCAACTTGGCCTTGAAACAGGATGACGCAGCTACCAGAGAGTTAACTCGATGACCTTGGAGCGAAACATGTCCTGATGACTATACAGCTGGAAATCTCTGCGCTGTAAGACCCGCTTTTATCGCTCTTCCCTGCACCATCCTGCAAACCCCGCGCTATTCAACGTAGGGCTTAGCAAGCCACTGAGATCAGGCCTGTGTTACACCATTAAAGGGGGAAACATCATGGGGTATGGCTTACCACCAATTCAGCAGTAGCAAGGCAACACACCAGGTGCAAAGCCCTGACGTTTCACAAGACTGCATGTAATTCTTTAGACTGGTCGGTGCGTCCCTGGCATCTTTGAGAAAGGTGATATTTACAAGTCTGTGTGGTTGCAAATGGCTTTTTATTTTTAGAGAGTGTTGCTGTCATCAATTCCATTGCAAGTATATCCCACTGTTCTTTAAATCTGGTCTAACAATTTGTAGCTGTTAATGATGGATATTGGACCAGGGGGTAGATTTCGTTGTTACTATACTTCTACTGAAGTAAACTGTACTCGAATTTAAGGTGTTTTGCGAGTTCAGGTGCTGATGTTGTGTGGGTGGAATGTAACGCTCAGACTGGCATTTGCATGATCTGTCATGCCGGCCTGTAAGTTACATTATTTGTCACAGCTCAGTTGACTAATGTAAAGAGCATACAGGAAATGAAAATAATGCTGTTTTTGGATAAGTTTAATGGTGAACACGGCGTTGCTTGTAATCAATTTTATTATGAATGAATGAATCCATCCGTAATTTAAAACGAAACAGTTCATTAAAATGATCGATCACAAAACATAGCCCCTATGGACATGAATGAACTAATGTGAGGATGAATGAATGTGTGTTTTGGCACCTCACAGTAGTAGCACTCCAAATTTTGTTGTATGGTTTTTAACGATGCAGTAAGAATAAAGGCTATTCTCTTCACTTTATTCTTTATTCTATCAACTTATGAAAACAATAAGATGCATTTCCAAGAAATGGATTATGCTTTAAAAGTAATTAGATGAAACAAATCACGCAAAAGAAATGTTAATATAATAAAGGCACTAATTTAAAATCTTGTTTTATTCTGCCTTAAAAATCTTTAACGGAATCAAATAAATGCAAATGTTTCCAGTTCAATTGTTTTCACTGATCAGAGCTGTCTTTTTCATTTGGATATTTTGACAATTGGTTGATCTTCCAGGGCTGGACAGGCTTTTGCATTATTTTCGTTTTGTTTTATCTGGTTCTGTAAAAAGTTTAAAGAAAGCTAAATTAAACTCAGTGCAGCATCTTCATATATAGACCTATAGCAAACAAGCGGCGCCATTACTTCACTGTCTATGCATATTTTTCTTTTCAATTAGGAAACGGCAAAACATCTTGAATATAACCGCTGTATGCTTTAACCTCAGTGCATTGGGTTATTTGATGCATGAAGTTGTGTGTTACATAGGTTACATTAAGTTTCTATTTAATGTAGCTTATTTGTAGCTTATATTTGCGATGCACGTGGTTTCTAAAGCTGGACAGAAATATGTTCTTTCATTTCGGCCTTTGTGCTGCCTGCACAAAACAAGAGGCCAAAATGGCCGATTCTGTAGATCACACCGCATCCTGATGATGATGATGATGATGATGATTAATAATAAGGCTTATCGCAAGTCCACTTTCTCCAGTGAATACATTTAAGTACTAAGTACTTAAATTATGTCTCTTTTTTACAGTCTGGTTATCTGTAGCCTAGAGGGGCAGGGGCAGAAAGGCACCCCGCCAGAATGATGAAATTTAAACAGCAGCTATTTTCCCCACTCCTCCATCACAGCTTATACCTATTCAGTTGCAAGCCGGTGGCCCCTAAAGTCAAGAATAAACATATGTGGAACTGAGTACCGGCTGAACTTTCAATAAAACAAACTACAGACCTTTAGTATTTGGTGAGATTCCTGTATGCCAATAAATGATTCCCCATGCAGCTTACAGGCTGTAGCTTTAGCAGGCTGTTAACGCACATGTAAGACTTCTGCTGGAGAAATTGAAACAGACTGAGATGAACAGCGAGCGCGTCAGTCAAAAGCACACGTTAAGAAAACCTTGAGAGTGAAACTTTACAGTTAACCATAGACTTTTTAGGCGCTTCCTGTGTGTGTGTGCGTGTGTGTCCGAAAATGAAGTAACTTTTCCTTGTTATTTTTATGCAATCCTTCGTAATCACACCGCAGGCGACCGTCCAGAAATATGGCAAAGTCAAGTGTGTGACCGCCCTGTGGTTCACTGCTTTGACCACAAAAACATATTGGTTGTTATGTTTTGACAACTTTTTGACAGCCGTCCACTTTAAACACGTGTTGTCCACAAGGCTGAAATTTGACTGCATGTAGTTCGTCTTAGCAGCCCGTTTTATAACACAATTTATGCTATTAACGATAGAAATTTATTGCTGAGCATAACTTTATATAGACCTTTCCCTATTTTACCCATGCAGGCTTCAGGCGCTGAGGCCGTGGAATAAATGTGCTCTTTCTCTCTGGCACTGCGTAATTTGGATGCCAGTATAAACATGGGGCTGAACCTTGATAATGACCTCAGAGAAAAGCCTTTAGGCTGTGCTGCCAAGTCCCAAAGTGGAGTCCTGGGAATCCAGGGGTCCATCAAATTGAAGTGAATTTAAACTATTACTGATATCAAAATCATGAATGGTTTAAACCACTCTTATTTTGGTTATTTAGCTACCTCACTTGAAACATGTATGAAAATACAATTTTAACCACCATTCAGTCTGATCACTGCTATCTTCCAAACGTTTTCTACAGACAACTGAATAAGAACTAAGTGCCAAGTTAACAATAGATACGTGTTTCCAACGAAGATCCCTGCGGCACAGTGTTTAGTGTTAACTCCATGGTGAAATGTGCGTGTATTTGGCGGGACAATGCGTTGGCAGCTCCTGTAGAGGGTGTGTGTTGTGTGTGTGTTCATTTTACTCTGGGATGTCTCACGTCTGGACTGACCACATGTGCGCGCCAAAGGCCACCTTGGCGATGGCGCAGGGTTGTTGTGACTGCAGGACTGTAGCACGAAGAATAAAATGATCTACTCCTTTATAAAACATCCCATATTTCGTCCATGAATGAAAACACCTCCTGGCAGCATATTTAAAAAACAAACGAACAAGCAAAAAGCCGGATATGGCGGCTTAAGTACTGATAGAGGATGATTAACGCATTTGTGTTTATTTTGAATCTTGATTTGCCTAAGAAAACGCCACAGGGCAGCACACAACAGGCCAGGCCTTGTAGAGTTACTCAATGACTCAGTTGTTGCTCTACGTTGTTGCTGAATGATTTCATTATCTAGCCTTTCTTGTATGATAACGTCAAGACACATCATTATATCATTGTCCCATTATATTTTAGCTGGGATTTTGAATCTGGAAATTGTGAAGTCAAAACAAATATTCAAATTTAGTTTATTAGGACTACTGCAGATAATCACACATGATTTGGCTAATGGTAAACTAGAGAAATAGTCCATGTAAAATTGTTTAATACCTTAAATACTTTTATTTATTTATTATTTGTATTATATTATTTATTTATTATTACTTTAAGAGTCATTGCAAATGCAAGAAGGATGGTACCGCATGCAACACGCACGTGTTTAGTGGCTGTTATTTCATAAGGCCTTGTATTAAAAGGATCTTCTTTTAAATTTTAAATCAAACACATGACAATCATTTGTATCTTATTTGAATTGAAGTTGACTTGATCAAATGACTTAAATACCAAAAAAATAAATATCGTAGCTCCATTATATTCCACAGAAATGATGCACCTTTCCCAGAGACAAAACAAAGCACATTTCAGCATTTGTGTTGCTATAACACAAACCACCTTTCAATTTTAGGTCTTGCAAAGTGAAACAATCTTAGTACATAATTGTTTGCTGTGTTTGGCACTTTTTTGTTTAAAGTTCCACAGTATTGTTGTTGTTTTTTCAGTGCCAGTAGGCTCACAACACAAATCACCTAATTGAATTAGAATATTCCCATATAACACTGTGAATAGCATCAATCAGCGCTTACAGTTAATACTTTAGGGTTTTAAATAGGCTTTAAAACGTAAAATCTGGGTAATTCAAAAATGATTTGATGTGTTAATGAAGTTTATTTAAAAGTGCAGCTTTTGATATATCAAATGAAGCAGACGCGAGAAAGAAGCTTTTTATAATTTACATATACATTACACGTCTATAGGCTGGAAACCAAACGTCTGTATCCGATTTTTACACCCTTGAGTGGCAGCTTGTGTTATAGCAGATAACACACCAGTACAATTACACTCCATTAGTTCAGAAGGCATGCAGGATTTGAAACAAATTCAGTTAAAAACTCCATCAGGTCCATTTCCTCCACAACACAGAATAGACGGAGAGCCACTAGTCGTAAACCAGCAGACCAGACACACACACACACACACACACACACACACACACACACACACACACACACACACACACACACACCCACACACACACACACACACACACACACACACACACACACACACACTAGACACGACACGTCTATCCTGTAACCTCTTCTCGGAGATCAACATCATTTTCACACGTATCCGCCAACAACACCTCCAA
The DNA here is from genome assembly GCF_021292245.1 of Micropterus dolomieu. Lineage (NCBI taxonomy): Eukaryota > Metazoa > Chordata > Actinopteri > Centrarchiformes > Centrarchidae > Micropterus > Micropterus dolomieu. Next base: position 19,810,531 of record NC_060158.1, on the reverse strand, counting down.
AAAGATCTGCAAATAAAAATACAGCAACCTTTTTATATTTCCAACGCTGGGATACAAAAGTACGCACCACCCAAGTGAAGCGGGTACAGACTAGTTCGTGAGAATAAACGGTGGAGAAAACAAAATGATAGTAAAAGTTAATGTCCTCCAATAGCTTTCATTGGGACAGGAATTCTCACCCCTCTTCCGTTCTTTTCAAGAGCTCAGACTGTCCCTTCAAAGCCTGAATAGCCCGACAGGCTGGATGGCTAGACAGCAACTTTCAACTTGACCTTGGCCTCCAGCCGCATCTACCTCCTATGTAAAAACACGCAAGCACTGTCAAGTGGAGAGCTTTTTTCTGTCTTTGCATATTGCAAACATGTCGGAAGTCTAGTGTCTTTAATATTTACCTAAAACCATGACGTTACATCCGATTTTCTTTTATTTCTAACTGAATTTGGCATGGAAATATTTAAAGGGGACCGTGTCTCTGACTGTTTTCTAGAAATATTTGCATAGGCTACATGAATGAAATTCCTTGAAATATGTCGACTCTCATACTTTTCTGTACCATTTCTACATCCTATACTGAACGCTGTTTGAGGTCGGACTGAGGGGTATAGCATACTGCTTAGTGGATCTATGCATCAACGGGCGGCAGAAGTAGTCTACGATTATTTCCTTGTATATCCCGTGGAATAAATATCTTTTAACATTGTGTTTTTCTAAATGGGAATCTCATGTGGTAAATGTCTGTGTAATTACACCCAGTAAGTATAGCGTCGCAGACAAAGGCTAGGCTAGTCAATGTGCGTGCGTATAGGCCATAAAGAAATGCATAGTCATATGTAGATGGATGAGTCATAGCTGTTTTGACCACTTTTGAATAATCGAGTCTTATTTGAACTTCACACATAAAGCGAATCATTTTCATACCAATAATATCTAATTCGGGCATTTGGGATTCTGAAATAAAAAGTAATATGAAAAAGAAGAGGCCACTGTATGTGTATCTGCCGTAATTTTTAAATAAATGGACAACATCCATCTCAATTGAAGCAGACACGATCAAAACCAAGTCCCTTTATAGGTACGGTCACCTTACTTCGCCGCATTTTTCTCCATTTAATTATCTGTACTGGGTGATGTTTACCGTCCTCTTTGCATAGCCTGGTCACGTGATAACATCTGGACCAATGACGGAGCAACCTCTGCGCTCTTGTGCGCGTCAGAGTGGCATTACTCTCTGGGAACCAGTATCTCCTTTTTTCAGTCTCTGGGCTTTTTAAAAAAGAGCCAGAAGCCTCAATGTTGGATGCCGTGCTATGACAACGTCACTGCTCCTCCGTCCTCGCTGGGTCGACCCGTCGGTGATGTTCCTCTACGACAACGGCGGCGGTTCCGATGAAGTGAGCAAGAACATGGAGGGTTTTGCTGGTGGCAACTTTGCTGCGAACCAGTGTAGGAATCTGATGGCGCACCCCGCGTCCCTGGCACCCAGCACGGCTTACTCGTCCAGCGACGTGCCCACCTCTGGTATGGGCGAGCCAGTGAAACAGTGCAGCCCTTGCTCTGCAGCTCAGAATTCATCCAGCGCGTCCCTGCCATATGGGTACTTCGGTAGTGGCTATTACCCGTGCAGAATGTCGCATCACAGCAGCATAAAGTCGTGCGGAGCGCAGCCCCCCTCCGTGTACGGAGAGAAATACATGGACACGTCCGCCTCGGGCGACGACTTCACTTCTCGAGCAAAGGAATTCGCTTTTTATCCGACATACCCTTCAGGTCCATACCAACCTGTTCCCAGTTACCTGGACGTTCCTGTGGTGCCAACTATCGGTGCGCCGTCAGACGCCAGACATGAGTCCCTGCTGCCTATGGAGAGCTACCAACCGTGGACTCTCGCCGCCAACGGCTGGAATGGCCAGGTTTACTGCGCCAAGGAGCAGCCCCAGCCTGGACACATGTGGAAGTCCTCCATACCAGGTAGGCTCTATCCCTCAGAGTCCAGCCTTCACAGGACAGAGCTGTTTGACAAACAGAAAGCACATTGTACAGAATGGCAGTTGTTGTGTCAACTTGCAGAAGAAAGTACAGTATGATAAATAGGTCACAACAAAATGACTGAAATTTAATTAATGCACGGAATGGAAAAATCTTTAGTTTACATGAAAGAAGTGAAATCACTATGCGCTGAGATTATTTTTTAAATTTCCTTTCCAAAAAAAAAGTATACATTTTTTTTTATTAATAAACTGTTATTATCACGAAGTTGTTATTTTTCCTTGATTTATGGATATATTATCCTACATAATCCTACAGGAAATCTTCAAATATGTGATATTACTTGAAAGCATGTGGAAATGTGCTGAGATTTTTATTTGTTTGAAAAAAAATATCATTTTGAGAGTGAGGTAGAACCACTTGTTGAGAAGCAGCTTTTAACACCTTCTTTTGTCTCTTTTCTCTCAGACGCGGTGTCCCACGCCGGAGGAGATTCTGTCTCTTATCGACGTGGAAGAAAGAAGCGCGTGCCATACACCAAGGTGCAACTGAAGGAACTCGAGCGCGAGTACGGCGCCAATAAATTTATCACGAAGGACAAAAGGAGGAGGATATCTGCCCAGACGAACCTGTCCGAGAGACAGGTCACGATATGGTTTCAGAACAGACGCGTGAAGGAGAAGAAAGTTGTCAACAAATTGAAAACCATCAGCTAGTTTTGTATTACGGACACTATCTGTGGGAGATAAACTGCCAGGCCTACACACACACACACACACACACGTGCTCACGCGCTAGGACTTATGGATTGGAACAACGAAACTCCTTCCTGACTGAACATGATTTATTTGAATGTTTCCAAATGATTTCCCGGAGCTTCTGGAACAAAATTTTCCTCCATTTCCTGCCACTTGTTAAATGTTCCTTACGGAATCAAGCGGGTGGTGGGGGGGGGGGGGGGGGGGGGGGGGGGGGGGTATAAAATATAGCCTATAGCTGCAGAATGTGTGACTTTCTTTTTCTTTTGGCATGCTCACTCTCAACACAACTGACCCCAGCTCAGAAAGACGTCCACCGAGCTACGCCTTTATCTGCAAGTTTAACGAGAGTGATAAATGCGAAGATTCACAGGAAGTGACGGTGATTCGGATTTGGACCTTGGGAATGTTAAATATTAATCTTTCCTGGTTTCTTTTAAAAACCTAATCACATGCTTAGCTTGTATGAAGTTTAGTCTTATCATATGAACCCGTGCTCTCATTCGTATCACATCCATGGTGCAATTCTTATTATTATAATGCTTAGATAATCGTTCGGGATATGTCTTCATATCAATTATAGCTTTTATAATGTCTGCGTATTCATGTGGTTGTATATAAAGTAAATTCCGGCATGATATCCAGGTTGTTTGTGTTCGTGAGTCCAGTATGTCGGTATTAAAGTCCGTCCCAATAAAATATGGACTTGGTTTTTTATCCATATTATGTTGAAAATGGATCAGATTCATCGCACGAGACCCTGATGATAGCTCAGTTTATATATATATATATTACATTCAACCTCTTGTCAAAAAAATGCTCTTCTATGATCCCTACACTTTAAAATACAATTTAAGGCCCATTTTCCCGCTGCATGTTACACATTAGTTTTCAATGGAGAAGAATTTCTTGTAGTGGCTTTGCAAACAGCTTTCTTTATCCACTAATACAAATATGCTATACAAATTCTGTTTTGAAATCCAAATATTTGCAATGTGTAGTATTGCCCTGTTTGGCTCTGGAAAAAGAGGAAATAAGTCAGATGGGCCTTGTCTGTTCTGGAAAATAGTCTGGCATCGCCATCTAGCGACGACTTTGTGACATACTCAAGTGGATTATCAGGATTATCACTGGTCCTATACAGAGTTTGAAGGCCTACTTCTTCTTCTTCTTCTACTACTACTAGTACTACTGCTACTAATAATAATAGCAGTAAATTATTGTTATTATTATTCATTTCATTCTATAGCCTAATAGATAGTTGCCTTAATATTTTGACCGAGACAGCAGCCCTAATAGTCTAAACAAATGCAGGTGGAAAGCGCTGGAAAACTTTTAATAATTAAGATGTATAAACCACTGCAAAGGAAAAAAGACTATTACTCACTATTTTGTGTGTGTGACTGTAAAATTAAAACAATCGCTGAAGTAACAAAATTATAGCAAGGGCATTTAATGTTGAAGGGCATTGAGGTAAACGTGTCATTTTCTCCCCAAGTGTGTTTCTTAGTGCTTTTGTTTTATTCATAAGTATGTTAAAGGTAAAATCCATACGTTCAAGGTTACTTTTCAACTGCGTGTCACACTTCAAATATATATAA
>NC_060158.1:19799222-19806086 GCF_021292245.1 Micropterus dolomieu | reverse complement strand
GGGGGGGTATAAAATATAGCCTATAGCTGCAGAATGTGTGACTTTCTTTTTCTTTTGGCATGCTCACTCTCAACACAACTGACCCCAGCTCAGAAAGACGTCCACCGAGCTACGCCTTTATCTGCAAGTTTAACGAGAGTGATAAATGCGAAGATTCACAGGAAGTGACGGTGATTCGGATTTGGACCTTGGGAATGTTAAATATTAATCTTTCCTGGTTTCTTTTAAAAACCTAATCACATGCTTAGCTTGTATGAAGTTTAGTCTTATCATATGAACCCGTGCTCTCATTCGTATCACATCCATGGTGCAATTCTTATTATTATAATGCTTAGATAATCGTTCGGGATATGTCTTCATATCAATTATAGCTTTTATAATGTCTGCGTATTCATGTGGTTGTATATAAAGTAAATTCCGGCATGATATCCAGGTTGTTTGTGTTCGTGAGTCCAGTATGTCGGTATTAAAGTCCGTCCCAATAAAATATGGACTTGGTTTTTTATCCATATTATGTTGAAAATGGATCAGATTCATCGCACGAGACCCTGATGATAGCTCAGTTTATATATATATATATTACATTCAACCTCTTGTCAAAAAAATGCTCTTCTATGATCCCTACACTTTAAAATACAATTTAAGGCCCATTTTCCCGCTGCATGTTACACATTAGTTTTCAATGGAGAAGAATTTCTTGTAGTGGCTTTGCAAACAGCTTTCTTTATCCACTAATACAAATATGCTATACAAATTCTGTTTTGAAATCCAAATATTTGCAATGTGTAGTATTGCCCTGTTTGGCTCTGGAAAAAGAGGAAATAAGTCAGATGGGCCTTGTCTGTTCTGGAAAATAGTCTGGCATCGCCATCTAGCGACGACTTTGTGACATACTCAAGTGGATTATCAGGATTATCACTGGTCCTATACAGAGTTTGAAGGCCTACTTCTTCTTCTTCTTCTACTACTACTAGTACTACTGCTACTAATAATAATAGCAGTAAATTATTGTTATTATTATTCATTTCATTCTATAGCCTAATAGATAGTTGCCTTAATATTTTGACCGAGACAGCAGCCCTAATAGTCTAAACAAATGCAGGTGGAAAGCGCTGGAAAACTTTTAATAATTAAGATGTATAAACCACTGCAAAGGAAAAAAGACTATTACTCACTATTTTGTGTGTGTGACTGTAAAATTAAAACAATCGCTGAAGTAACAAAATTATAGCAAGGGCATTTAATGTTGAAGGGCATTGAGGTAAACGTGTCATTTTCTCCCCAAGTGTGTTTCTTAGTGCTTTTGTTTTATTCATAAGTATGTTAAAGGTAAAATCCATACGTTCAAGGTTACTTTTCAACTGCGTGTCACACTTCAAATATATATAAATTCAAATATTAACGTTGCCTTCATGCGTTGTGTTTACTGATATGCAGCTACTTTACTCGTACAACTTTGCATATGCATACATATATATATATATACACACACAAATTTATGAACATTCAACCGCGTTATTTGTTTGTCTCCTCTAAGCTTTTTAAATACATAGGCCTATGTGTATGTAGGCTATACAAAGGAGTCCCTTTGTCTCTTTGATTCTAGTTTGACCATTTCTGTAGGCTTCCCGTGATTGCTGCATTAATCAGAAATAAGAAAATTACTCTGGGTCACTGTATTTAAGATTTTTCTATATGGTTTGAATTTAATTGATTGATTAAATTTGGTGCATTTTCTGAAGGATACATGGACATGTTTTGCTTGAAAATGCGTCACTTTCTTAAATAAAATATAGGAAAATATTGGTAGGCCACTAAATGAGGTGAACTGCAGTTTTCATTTAAGGGAATTCAATTCAAATGAATTGATTTTAACGTTCGCTGTTAGCAGTTTGGTGGTGTGGAAAAGACGGCACGTACTGAACGTATTTGGGCTACTTCGTCCCCGGTCACGCGCTTATCATCCGTCTTTCACTGTCGATAATAACGTGGTAGCGTATAGAATGTGAATATTTACTTTTTGTTCTAAAATAATTTATTTTTGATTGACTAGGTTGTAATGCAGCAGCAGCAAAAATAACAAAAAAACAACAACCCAACATCCCAGTATGCATGGTTTGGCTGCATTAATGACTATGATTCAATCTTACTGGCAGTCAAATGTCAGGCATGAAACCAAATCCCTCCTTATTCACAGCTCTAGCTCCTCCGGCTGTCTTTCCCACCTGTTTGGCAGATTTACGTGGTGATATAACTGTTTTAGCCCGTTTAGTGAAATGTAATGGCTTTATGCATTAGATGTTCTCACAATAATTTCAAGCACAACGGCCTGTTGGTTTCTGTCGTAAATTGGGTTAGGCCTAGATATTTTAATAATACTATTTTTAAAACTTCTACCAATAATTATATATATATAAACATAGGCATACGTGTTACACTCACACATAAGGTGTGTGTGTGCAGAAAAAAAAATAAAAATAAAATAAAGGCTATATATTATAGGATATCTAAAATTGTTTTTATTCTGAGAGTCCTTATCTGGAACCTGGGTGCTAAATTATTCTGTTATAAGTATTATTGTTAAATGGTAGTATTATTAGCAGGCCTTTAAGTAGTAGTCACATCAATAGTAGCTGTGTTATTGGTCGTAGAGGTGGTGATAATTAATGATGCTGTTGTCAGTTGTAGATATAGGCCTACATTGTCTATTATTTTCCACTACACTTAAGTATTTATTAATTGTATATTTATTTTTGACGTCTAATATCTCATCTTAATGGGTTAACATTTCGAAGCACATTCTTAATGAGAGTTTCATGCAGGCCTCATAATTTATAGAACTGAAGAAGCCCCTTGAATAAGAGGCGAAACGTCTTCATGTGTCTTCAGCGAAGTCCAGTTGCCCTTGTTTTAACTTTCCCTGAATAATTATGACCTGATGAATATTCACAAACATATTCATGGTTTGTTTCACGGTTTTGTGAAAAAACTTCAAATACTAAGTAGCCTAAACAAACACTGATTCTGGGTTATTTACAGTCAACCTAAGGCTGGCCCTGCAGAGTATTTTTTAAATAGTAGCCTAGTAGTCTGATATCTTGTGCTGATTTGCGCATGACCAGCAGGCTGGGAGAAACAAACACCAGACAAATGTGAGAGACTATACTGTCTCACATTTGTCTGGTGTTTATACGTCCACGAGCACAGAATGCACCGTTGCCATTCTCCCAAGTCCTCTGACGCGTTATAAATACAATAAGCTCAGAGATGGGAGAAATGAGCGACGTCTGACTGCGCCGTGCATCCTGTAGTCCAAAAATACAGAAGAGCGGAAGTGGACTGCAGTGACGTCACTGGCGCGGCAGCTCATTGGCTGCGAGGGAGCACGTCCGCGTCTTATTGGCTTGCAGAGAACCACAACAAAGCCCACAAGTCCCGCCTCCAAGCAGGGGCATAACGTGACAGTCCAAAGCTCACAGCACAACGCTCCGCCTCCCGCCCTTCTCGCAGGAGCCTTCTTTAATGGGACAGCCCAAGGACTGTGGCAGGAAAACAGAGGAGGCTGGACTGCATCTTTGTGCAATACTTGAGTTCTGCTGCCACACTAAGGCAAAAGAGTGAATCACAGTTAATTTCAGATAGACATGGAGTCCCATGTTTCATTCACAAATAAGTGAAGAAAGTGAAGTAAGAATGAAATTATTGTCTGTTAAGTGCACTCTCAAACAACACATCGACTATTTTAAAGCCTGTGACGTTTTAGTATTCAGTGCCATGTTACACGAACAGTGAAAAATAGCCTCTTTCAAGATATTTTTTTTTAGTCAAATTATTCGAAACGGCTATTTTGCATCATCAGAGATAATCTGTAGGATATAATTAAGGCAGAAACTCTGTATTATGGAACAAACTAATAACTTATGAGGTTTTCTGATCAGTGCATTGGTCTAATTCACCACATATCCCATAAGCAGCACGGTCTGTCTCTCGCCTGCCTGTCCGACCTGGTTGAACACAGACGGGGCCAACACTAGGCAATGCTCTTTACATTGACCTTCGCTGCCTCTGTCTGTAATGGAGGCGAGGTCAGCAATATAGCTCTGGTCAAGCTTGAAAGCACGAGTTTGGAAGGTAATCTCGTAATACACCACAGAGACCTGAGCAGACATAAGATTATCCAAGGCCGTGACAGCGGTCAAATGGAAGCACTTGACCGAGATTATGTGAAAGCCATGTCCCAGTCGGCGCCTTATTCCTCCACAGACAGGCTTTTCCCGTCCTGATGCCTGCGTAGATCATCTTCTTTAGTTTGAAATATAAATGCCAAATAATTTACTGTGCTCCGTCATGTAGGTTGTATGGCCCAAGTGTTTTTTTTTTTTTTTAAATGACGATAGCGAGCATCAACGGATTACATTGAATCTATTCAGTGTGTTTGCTTCGCTTGGTTTCTGTTTGCGAAACACACAAGTGAATTCCCTCAAAACAAAATACATATTTCACGTTAATTATAATCAAAGAATAGGCCTACACTTAGCTTGCAAATGATAATAGATAATAAGGCCGATTTCTGCAGCACTCTTTTATTTATCTTTATCTTTAATTGGTTATGGAAAAGTGCTTACAAAAAGCGATTAGGCTACTGAAATCTGTCTCTTTTAAAAGTGTAAAGCATGAACCGATGCTTCATATTCGCAGGTACTTCAGACAGTATTCTTGTTTTTCAGAGTTCTTGTTTTAATCCTAAATAAATTAATGTAAGAGCCAATGTTAAGAGTTTTACATAGTTTAGTCTTCTTACCAAGTAAAATAGACTTTTTGATTGAACTACACGATTTAAAAAAGAGAGATAGTAGAAGCAGTTATTGTATGATCATTTGGTGGCCACGATCATTAACAGCCAGGATCCGCAGGCTACATAAAAGGCAAGTGTAGTCATTTAATCCAGCGGCAACGTTTTCTTGATGTCAACTGAATAAACCTGACTACCATGAGACAGAATATGCCTAGAACCTATTTGATATAAATACTAGTTGACACAGACTATATCTGCTGTCTGTGGCCGTTAACTGAAAATTTCACATTTGGAACAAACAAACAAAAAACGCAATGGCATCTAAATGTCAGATTAAACTAGACTGTGAGGGTTGGGTTAGTTTGACTTGCACATTTCCAAACGGCACGTTAGCACCGACGACTTTTAAATATTCTAATTCATTGTGGGAGATCACGTCCAAAGGCAGATGCAAATGCTGAAATACAACCAAACATATAATATAGGCTATTTTATTTTAAGTCAAAGCATCCAAGGGAATAAAAAAGAAAAGAAAAAATGTCTACTGATCACCAGACTCAATCCGACTTTATTAAATGTATTAGATGTTTCAATTTTTGAGCATGCGCACACATTTTGAAGACTGGAATGAAAGTGGAAATTAATTTTCTAAACTTCTGACTGTTGTTTTGTGCTACGATCCCCCAGGCCACAAATAGCAAGTGCGCAATTAAGATAAGAGGCTAAGCCTGATGCAAAAGCCTAGTTTGTATCCCTGCATCACAAATTGCGACTTATTTCTGTCTTTCACATTCTATCTCTATTTTTACTTTACAAAAGGTAATTTATTTCCTCCAAAGAAGTCCAGTTTATGTCCTTTTGTCCAGGCCTGCTCCTGCTGACGCCTCGTTTCCCAGGATAAGCTCTGCAGGCTAATCCAGCATTGTGAGTCCCCCCGCCGGTTTGCCAGAGGTGCTCCAGTTGACCATGGAGTTGGTCAGTTTCCCTGCATGGTCCCTGTGTGGTCCACCCGGCACCTCTGTCGTCGCCATCGCTGTCGGCCGACATTTCTGTCACCTGTGGATAAATCAACAGTTGTTCGCCGAATCAGGTTCTAATTTACTCACATATTCCTGCTCGTTCATTTGTAGGCAACTAAGTGCAAGTCCGATTGTTTCATGTTTTAGTCTGATGGCTTTATAATCCCCCCAGCAACCCCAGGCTCGTATCAGTGTAGCCAGGAACATAACAGCTGAGCCAAGACCATGCGCCACTCAAGTTCAAAAACACGTTTGTGGAGAAAGTCAGTGTTTAAACATACAAAGGAGAAGAAGGTGAACACGTATATTTATATTTTTAATGAATGTTTTGTCTGAAAAATATAAATGCATTGATTGGCTCAGCCTAGTTTTGGCTGTGAGACCACTGATTTGTCTTACTTTTCGCAAACCTCCATGTTTATTTAAGTTGTATTTTGGGACCTTTAAATGCATCTATTAGACTGTGAATTAAAAGGCCGCAGTTGGCACCAGTCTTCTTTTTGTATAATCACACTGTACCTTTTCGGCCTCCTGCTCAGCACACTTCACTAGAGATGGTGTTTTCATTTAGAGCTTATAGAATATAGTCAATGGATGCTTTGAGGCGCAGGTGGGGTGGCCCTTCTTTCTACCACAAAATGAAGACAACAAAACAGCCTGTACTAAAGCTCTGGGGCTTTTCATTTCTTTGCAAGACTTAAACTACAGGAGGTTTCTTTGCAAGACACTGAGGGCGCCAATTGAGCCTCCTTTTCAGCCTATAGGCCTACCTGACGTGGCGTTAAACTGTACTGTCAGTTCCTCCCCAGACTTGATTGTTTACTTGTTGTCTAACAAGGTTTTATGGCATGTTGATTGGGCTATCTGTACGTCGCTTTCTTTTCCCGACAAAACCACTGCGGTTCTATCACTCCAGGAAGGGATTTACACTTCATTTAAAGTTAAATAGGTTGCGTCGATATCTGTAAAATCATATTATAGTGAGCTTTTAGTGTCTGAATTAATCTAAACATCATAAGCCAATTGTTTGTGTGCGTGCGTGTGTGTGTG
>NC_060158.1:19682141-19799122 GCF_021292245.1 Micropterus dolomieu | reverse complement strand
GCCGCAGTTGGCACCAGTCTTCTTTTTGTATAATCACACTGTACCTTTTCGGCCTCCTGCTCAGCACACTTCACTAGAGATGGTGTTTTCATTTAGAGCTTATAGAATATAGTCAATGGATGCTTTGAGGCGCAGGTGGGGTGGCCCTTCTTTCTACCACAAAATGAAGACAACAAAACAGCCTGTACTAAAGCTCTGGGGCTTTTCATTTCTTTGCAAGACTTAAACTACAGGAGGTTTCTTTGCAAGACACTGAGGGCGCCAATTGAGCCTCCTTTTCAGCCTATAGGCCTACCTGACGTGGCGTTAAACTGTACTGTCAGTTCCTCCCCAGACTTGATTGTTTACTTGTTGTCTAACAAGGTTTTATGGCATGTTGATTGGGCTATCTGTACGTCGCTTTCTTTTCCCGACAAAACCACTGCGGTTCTATCACTCCAGGAAGGGATTTACACTTCATTTAAAGTTAAATAGGTTGCGTCGATATCTGTAAAATCATATTATAGTGAGCTTTTAGTGTCTGAATTAATCTAAACATCATAAGCCAATTGTTTGTGTGCGTGCGTGTGTGTGTGCGTGCGTGCGTGTGTGTGCGCGCACTTAGGTAGAAAGACAGTGCGAAGGACTTAAAGGCCAAGAAAACACTATCCCTGAGTAAATACACTGATTCTGTCTACCTCCATATCAAATCTCTTTCACAGTCAGGCATGGCCTGTAATTATCATTATATTTCTATTTGTCCAAAGTCTGCAACAAACTGAATGTTTTCTTTGCATAAGGCGCATTAGAGGAAGTTATTATCAACCAAAGGGGTTTTGATGAGAACAATTCTCCCAAGTACGGTCATGAGTTAGTAACTATTAAGAGATTTGGAGTCAAAATCAAACTTACACCAGATAGTGTATTAGAGGCCTACATCTCATTAAACTCTATTAATGCAAGGTGAAGTTAATTTGACTTTTTCTCGACTTAGCGTTACAGGCTCACATTATCGACCAATCTTGTAACCTTAAGCCTTCCTAAATGCAAAAGCAATTAAAGGAACTCCATCCGGGGCACGGTGGGCCCTTTGCTCTCTGCAGAGGACCCTCTCCCTCCCCCGAACTTGAAGTCGACCGTACAGACAAAGCTTTGGCTTTGAGAGCTTTAACGCAGCGCCAGGCTCCAGTTTTGATGGCCAAATACCGCACAAGGATGGTGAGACGATCAGCAGAACGACCTACTTTAATACAATTGACATTTGACAGAAATGTGGCGTTTAATTTTTTATTATTTTCTCTTTTTTTGGGTAATTGTTTAAATTAATTTAGTCAAATGGTTAACGATACTTATCTATTGTAAGTAGAAATCTTACCGTAGTTATGTACAGAAATGATATGTTTCTATGTCTTTGAAAATCCTCAGCTGCTGACTTTGAGTCCGTGTAGGTGGCGACTTCCTATCACGCTTGACCAGTTTTGTGGTGTCTGTCTGTCAGGGGGAAAAAAAGGCGCAGCAGAATACTATAGCAGCTATAAAAACGCAGGTCTGTGTAGAGCTGGCTTTGGTTTTCCTGTGCATCCTGTGCTCAATTACAGCGTAAAAGCTTCAGCACAACTCGTAGAATTTGTCTGGATTGACTAAGAGGCGGAGCGTGTGGTCTCAAAGACACTCCAGTTGTTTGTGCCCCTGCAATTTATCCATATAAAACGGCCTGCAAGCAGGACGGTGGATAGCACAGATTGCATGTTTTTTGAGTGTTTTGGTACACTCACGGGGCATTACTTGTTGCTTGCACCGTCTTAAGTGTGTGATATTTTAAGGTTGTGTTTCACATGTAGGCCTTCCATCAGGAGCCCCTTGGATCCCCAATGTGCACATCGGGCTGTGGGTCCAGGCAAGCCGCGGCGGTCTTAATCCGAGCTCAGGTCTCTTATTCACAGCACATTAGAGTCAGGTTGCAGCCTGTCCAAAACAAGCTCCACGGTGGCCTCAGAGCAGAGAGCAAGGGAATGTGCACAGGGACATATTTACCAAATTCCTGCATTTCAAAAGATACTGAGAACTATCTTCATTGGAAAATAAACCTTTAATCTAAAAATATTTGCGTAGCCTTGTATGGCAATTTATAGACCGTGGATATTTTAATTATTCACAATTAGAATTTTAAATTAAATTTAAAAATGTTGCTTGTATATTTCGGACTATCACTGTATTTTTGATTTTTTAAATCCTGCGCAACATGAACCCTTTAGAAACAATGCTTGCCCCTCTGGTTTTGCGTGCATGTTGATGAGTTTTAGGCAATGTATGCATATACCCGTCATGGGAATAAATAGAACAAAATAGGCATCTGATGGAAATTATTATTCATCAGCACATAAACGTGTCTTGTGAAATTTTGGAAGCTGTCTTCTTACTGAACGACGCACAGTTGAATAAGTATTTGCACCAAAACGTAAAGAAATAGCCTTGCGTAAAAGTGCAGCAGGCTTGAATGTTGAGCCATTTGGAGCTGTTAGTGGATCTATTGCATGTAAATATGAAGCAAAACAGAGCAGAAAGACGAGGATCATTCAAAAATGTAGTTTTATAATAATAAAGAGCTTTTAGCGTTTCACTGTTGAAGTAGCAAGAATATGTTCATGATTGTAGGCGAGCCTCCGGTCTTTTCTGAGACGTATATGTCGGCTTCGTCTATTGTTAGTCACAAATAAATACCATATTACAATAATAAAATGTATTTATTATTATGTATTATCTCAACACAATTAAAAATACCTGTTCATTTTTTGCACGATTTCACAGAACAAAGTTCATTTTTTGCCTTAAATGTGTATTCTATGACACCATATCCTTTATTTATTTCTTCAACATTTCAGTTTGGTCTTTGTTATACTGGTGCTAACACAAGGCTGTAGCCAGCTGAAACATTAGCCGCTACTTTGAACATGACCCTGATAACCAAATGCCCACTGGGCCAAATGCTACGTTGTAAAACCACCAAATGATGATGACTAAGACATTTCTAAAAGCAGACTTTAGAGATAAGCTGGTGGTGTCCTTCCTCCAATTCAGGTCCATGTTATCTATGCACAGTAATACTGGTTTAGTTAATGTTGGTGTCAGGTATGGCTCTGGAAAATTGGCTGGAAGAAACCTGTTTATTTATTTTACTCATTTTACATGTAACATCAGAACGCGGAGAATCAGAAAAGCTTAAAACACGCGCACATATTGTTTTCAGGGCAATCTGAGGGTGGAAAAGCACAGAACATCTGGGAAATTGATAACTATATTTTGGTTAAAGCTTCGATTGAAATCTCTCTTCTAACAGCCAGCATCAAAGAATAGTTATCTCTTCCTCTGCCTTCGTTGCATGCTAAAGAATTAATTTTTATGCCGACATGGCGATAAACAACCAATGTCAAGACTTAGGACACATAGCAGTCATGTATCTTACACACACTCTTTCTCTTTCCCACACACAGACACACGCGCGCGCGCACGCAGGCACGCACACACATATACGCAGCCTGAAAATCTGTCAATTTCTGCGGTGTAGTCACGTGACCTCCTCCTCCGTGGAGTGGACGGAGATGGCTCTCCACGTCAGCTTACGTCTCCAAATTTCTGCTTAGCGAACCTGCTTCAAAGAGGCAGGAGGCACGGCGCTTCAGAGCCATGTTCAGGGCGGTTATAGACGAATCAAACCCCAACATAGAGTTATAGTAGAGGGTGAACTACGATGATGGATTTTGACGAAAGGGTCCCCGTCGGATCGAACATGTATTTACCCAGTTGCACTTATTACGTATCGGCGGGGGCTGATTTCTCCGGTCTACCCTCGTTTTTATCCCAGACCCCGTCCACCCGCCCCATGACATACTCCTACTCCTCTAACCTGCCGCAAGTCCAACCCGTCAGAGAGGTGACGTTCAGGGACTATGCAGCCATTGACGCGTCCGGTAAATGGCCGCACAGGGGCAACTTGCCCCAGTGCTACCCCAGCGCGGAGGACATGGTGCACCGGGACTGTCTGTCGGCGCAAACTGCCGTCGTAGGGGACATGTTCGGTAAAAACAGCCCCGCAGCCGCAGCCGCCGCGTACCACCACCACCACCACCACCACCATACGGGCACAGGCTCCGCTGCCACCAATTTCTACGGGAACGTGGGCAGAAATGGCGTCCTGCCACAAGCCTTCGATCAGTTTTACGAGACGGCGTACGGGAATGCGTCGGAGAGCTCCTCCACAAATGGCTACTCAGGGGACAAAACACCGACCAAACAGCCCAGCTCTGCGCCGGAGGACGCGCCGTCGTGCAGGGATACCGAGGCGAAGGAGCAGCGGGATGAGAGGAGCAGCCCGGAGTTATCTTCCGGCAACAATGAGGAGAAATCCAGCAGCAGCAGTACGTATTAAAGTCAGCGCCTAGGTTATGAGAGAAAGTTTGCAATCTTGCGCGCTGCTGTTAAAATTTTTATATGCTGTTTTATAAGCATATAAGGTTTATAGAGGGCCTGTAGACCCCCCCACCCCCCAACAAAACTTTGTTATAAACTGCAGGATCACGTGTTTGGAATTGAAATTGGCCGTGAAAGACATCAGGCCAGTGATTTTTCTATAACACTCCCTGACGTTTCCAAAAAACACCCAGATATGAATGTGAATTCCAAAGACAGACCTGCATTAATTCCATGTGTTATAAACATGCCTGTTTCACGGGTTCTTAGAGTTAAAAGAGCACTTGCATGTAATTAGGGTGGTTTAAGGTTTAGCACACACGAGCTCTTGTGTTAAAGCTATCATGGACTTTGTACATTTCCCCTTTTGTGTTCTGTAAAACCAAACCAATATGTTCATATAAACTGTCTCATGCAGCACGGTCTCCTTTTTCTTTAGCTATTATTATTAATTATTGCGCATATTTAAAAGTGAGCTTGTTGTTTTCATTTGCTAGGAAAGGTCAAAGCCCAAGTGTATTATTATCCAGCGAACCTATGGTTTAGTAATCTTGACAGTGTGATATAATATCACTACACTTGAAATGTTGAAATGGGGAATATGTTATTAATGCAGAGGAAATCCGCCCATACGTAATCTGGGCAACGTCCAGGGCTTATAAATCTTTTTTTTGTAACATAGTCATGGCTAATTTGAAATGTTTATATTATTCTGTGACCGGTGTACTTGTCTTTTTGTGCCTTCCAGATGGACAGAGGACCCGCAAGAAAAGGTGCCCTTATTCCAAATATCAGATCAGAGAACTTGAAAGAGAATTCTTTTTCAGTGTATACATTAACAAGGAGAAACGCCTGCAACTGTCTCGGATGCTCAACCTCACCGACCGACAAGTGAAGATTTGGTTTCAAAACCGTCGCATGAAGGAGAAGAAACTGAACAGAGATAGATTACAATATTATACGTCTAACCCCCTACTTTAGGGGTCAAAATCAGCACCGTCACAGCCTCCAAGGTCCTCTGCTGTGGGGCTGACTGCGTTTACAGACAGACTGACTCTCCGGCTGTGACTTTCCAAGTGTACATTGTGTACCACAATGGCCGCGACTGCAGCAGCTACACTGCTCAATGGTTAATTTCAAGTTCGAGGACAACAGTCTCCTGTGATCAGAGTTGCCTCAAGAGTGAGCATGAATTAAGACAGTCTGTGGACTTTGATCCCGCTCTTCAAACTCTTTATTGGGAAAAATGTAGAAAAGGATTTTTGTCCTAGCCAGGACTGTGTGCTTGCGAGGGCCCATGTTGATATCATTGTGACTCACAGACGCCTTGTTTATTTTTCCTTTCTCTTGGGCAAAAATTAGGAGTCACCAATTGACTGACCCCATGTATTCTTTAATCAACGATTTTATTTTATTCGCGTTTTTCTGTTTTTAAAATCAGAAAAGTGGTGGATTTAGGATGATGGCGACTTTAAAAACTGATTCTATATTGGTGTGACCAAATATTGAGTCCGAACGGATGAGAATGTAATGTGTTTCTGTTTTGTGTGCTTATTTATTTTGTAGCCACTCGTTCACTATCTCGTTTTCATGTCACGGCTAACCAAGTCAAAGTCCATTATTACTGGCGGGCTTTTGGGATTCCGTGTTCAGTCTGGGCTGACCTCAAAACGAGCTCTTGGCGTCTTTTCCTGTAGCCTGCAGAATGAGGGCTATAAGTATTTATATTTTGCGTATCTTTCAATACCTTAACCCATGTTGTCCCTTTCGATTTTTGGAGACTATCAGTCCAGTATTGATGATGCAGGCCAAACCAGAAAGATAAGCTTATCTACTGGATCCGTGTGGAGTTGCACTGAGGTACACGCCCAACATATTCACACAGGTATATATGCAGCGGGCCTCCTCGGTCTCATATTGATACGCATAACAGAATATTTTTCTCATGACTCTCTTTTGGTGCTTGCTGTCTAAAGAACATATAAAGCAACATTTTCAAGTGTGCTGTCAGGGCAAGGCTGGTCAGGGTCATTGCATTGAATCAATTGCTTGGTATGCCCAAACTATTGTGTATTATACTATATTTCCAAATAAAAAAAAAAAAAAAACAAATGACAAGATTATTGACAAAAATAATCTATTTCTGCGTGGTCATTCTGTCTTTTCACAAGCTCTTCTTTTTAAAATTATAGCTATGGAACACATTTGGTGAATACAAATAGGCACAAGTGAAACATTTTAAGCACGCAAAATCAACACAATACGCTCACACTGATTGCAGTAGAATTATCACAATGGGAGCAATGGTATAGCAAACATTGGTGTAGTGTTTAAAAAAAATACACACAGAGTGCAGCAGACCTGAGGGCTCTCATGCAAATTATGAACCGTCCAACCTTATGGAGAGACACACAGACACACTACCTGATGCAAATAGAACCTGTTTAGTAACAAATTAAGTAATGAAATTACCGATTCTTGTTGGATGTTATCAAATTATCTTAAATCTTTAATTATGGGTTTCCATGGATCAAATTTAGATATAAACTGATAAGGAATGTCATTATTGTTAGATATAAACTGATAAGGTATGTAATTATTGTGATCTTAAATTATGTTTGTGCTGTTTTGCAATTGTTTTGAACCACTTCTCGATATTTTTTTAGCAACATACGATATTTTACAACTTTTGCATTCCATCTCAAGGAAAATATTTGTTATTGAACCACTGTGGATAGCTTGTAGGTCCACCTCCTTAAAATTTACTGTTGCCAAACACTCGCCATTTCACCGTGCACACATTTGTTTCTCACTATGTCTCCCTCTCACTGAAGTCTGTTTGTGCGTAAGCTGTCATTTCGCTGATTGGCTTTGGAAACACTGTTCCAACAGCAGTCTCCTTTGGCGAGGGTCGCCATATTTGCTGTTGTTATCACTGTGTTTATGGGAGCTAGCCGCAGCGCATTGGCGTTCATATATGACAGTCAAAAGGGCCATAAACGCGGGGAGAGAGGCTGAAGTTTATGGTTGCCTCTCTCTGCCATAGTCCGGCCTTGCCTTGCGCATCCTTTACTGCGCGCTGGAATTCCGTCCCTAATTACGGGACATCCTCCCCGTTGCCGAGGCAACGCGGCCATAAAAGTTGTCTGAGAGTCTGGAGCATTTGTACAATTGGAGTGCAGTGTAATAAACCGTCTGAGACCCAAGGTTATTAACTGTGTTACCAAGGAGGCGAGAGCAACGACAGGGAGAGGACGGATAGGAGAAGCCTCTGCTTGCATCGACTTCATTTGAGAGGCTTTTCCCCCTCGTGTGGTTTATCCACCTCGAAACAGTTTAGTGCCAACGGCTGCACTGAGGATAAGACGCTCCTCTACCACCGGGCGGCGCTGTTGGGACCAATGTCACGGCCGTGGATCTTTTCTGCAAGCTCACCTCGAATGCGCGCAGGTAAAAGTTGTCGTCAACACGGTCTGGAGCTCGAATAGTTTCCTTTGTCACAAGAACAGACTCTTTGTATGTTCAGCCCTTAGATTCCTCTCTTGCACGCGAGGCCTGCTAGTCTGAGATAGGAGCCGTTTTGAGTTTTACTTTCCACATTTCTCTCACTGGGCGTTCGGTAGAGAAAGTCTTCCTGGGGGCCCTAATAAGGCAACACATCTGTGCCAAGCCTTCATGCTGCATGTGCTACTCATTTTGCTGAGCTTCAGCTTTTTAATGGTTGAAGTATAGCATGGCCGGCTTGTACCTGGAGAGATCTGCAGTCCCGTCTAGTCTAACCACAAATGTTTTGGATTTGGGAAAGGTCTGCTTTAATTATGATACAGCAGTAAGCAATGGGTGCTTGGATACAAAACAAATGATTTCATTTTTCAGATGGTTCTCGTGCTAATGCGGCTCATCTTAAATCACAGCAGCTGGCTTGTATCTCATTCTTCTTCGTCGTCTTCCTCTTCAAATAATCCTCTAACAACATTTGACGTCCTTCCAAATCGCATTATTCTCTGTACGTGCTAAGTGTACAAACAGCGCTATTAGAAGAGTCGATTCAGTGGTGATAGGGCAGCAATCGCGTCTCCCTTTCCTTCCTGTCATGGACACGGAGCTACACTTTCAGGCTATCAGTGTCAGTCCAAGTGGCGAGTGGCTATTCTGGACCTGAATGCGTGTGGACTCTTTCTCCTTTGTCTCTCGTGAAAAATAAATGCTTCCGCTGGATGTAATAAAACGCCGCATTATTGTCCATAACTGCACTCGGGATGAACATGATACGACTCAAACGGCCTCTTCGGCCACGATTATATGGGCCGGATCAAAGCCAGTGGGCAGAGTAAACTGTTTTGAGGATATAATAGCCGGGCAGCTGTGAAAATGAAGATTTAATAGCTACAATTAATAACTGTAACACAAAGATATCGATAGGCCCCCATGCCAGTACAACACCACGAAGTGTGCAGGCCAAAACAATTTAATACTGGGCACACATAATTAATTGATGTATTTAGTTTCCTTACTGGCTCATGTGTCCCGTAAGGAACAGGCTGTGGGGAAGAGTACACATGCTTTGGACCTAGTGCTGTTAGTGTGTTTCTATTTAGAAGTTTTCATGTTTTAGGGAATTATTTTGTTTTTTGGGGAAGCTAGGCGTACCGCCACCGTCTTTAAAAATCCCGCACTACAGAAAATTCTTTTTGCTTATATTGCTATATTTTTATAATACATATTTTTTCTTTTGGAATATAATATTGTATTATATTAACATGCACATAAATAACCTTCAAACAACTTCCATTCATTTAAGTCATTTGAAATATGTACGTTTTGAGCAGGAGGGAGTGACAAATGTCCGCCGTCGACGCGCTAAAAAAATCTAAGCCAGTGTACATAAATGAGCTGTCAATGACATAGCGTTTGAAAACATAAATGGGCTCAATTTATGAAATTCTCCTAAATGTCCACATTTCAGTACAACAGGCTGCAAACAAACCCGGGGGGCTAGAGCCCACCTGGGCCTGGTAATGGCAAAGCTGGCCGAGATTAACTTCAACCTGGGGAGAGCAATAGAGTGCACAGGGCCAAGGACACTACGAGATGGAAGGAGAGTTTTATTGTGGCCCTTATTGCCCCAAATTGGACCGACAGGATGACTTGTATGTGCAACCTTTATGTCTGCTTTACTGTAGCACATTGTGCCTGTTACCTCACAACGCTGTGATCAATATTTTGGCAGTTTAACAAATTAGAATTTTTACACTGATATACACAGTTTGGATTTGTTGATGTTTATAACAAAGGGCAACAACAAAACTATATTTGGGTTCTCATAGCTTTTGAACGAATGTTTAATCTTTTCTGTGTGTTGTGCGTAATAACTATTCAGGTACAGATGATCCTAAATTAGTGATTCGTATTATTAATATAAATCTGAATTTCAAATAGATCTATGAAAATAGTTTTATGTTTTAATGTGAAATATAAAGTTATATGCGCCTAAGCTTCATTAAGAAAAACCAGCGCTTTATCCAGGCTCCAGTAAAGGAAGCTATTGTATATCCTGTTACATATGATATTTTAAGAATTTAATGTTTAAAGGCAGCAGTAAGTGGTCAAGTACTGAGCGCATTTGTTGTATAAAACCTTTTTTGTTACTATAATTTAAAATGCTTTGAATTGCTGGTGGCAGGGAATTGGTTCGCCGTCATTTATGCACCGGGATAGTTTTGTTAATCTTCCTGAATTTTTTTACAAGTCAATATTAGTCCAACATCACTGGCAAAAAAGGCTTTTGTTTGATGTAATATATCATTTTAGGAGTACACCAAAACAGTTATAGATGTAAAGTACTTCAGAGACCTTCCCTGTGGAAAAATAAATAAACGAACTCCCCCCCCCCCAAAGTAGTGGGCTATATTTGATATTATTCTCTCTATCTCCAGGCAAGATTTGTCTTAACAGCACTTGCTTTTAGTGCGATCGAGTTCAGACTGTGTTTAGGATAAAGGATGTACAAAATGAAAGGGCTTCTTGCCAAGTCATTTCGCCAAAGGCAAATTCTCCCTACAATTAAACATTTTATTACCACTAAGTTCCTATGGGTTTGTTATTGTATGTCTTTGTTGGTGGGGTTCTGCAGCCCGACACCCTTTAACTTAAAGCACCACACTACCTTACAGCAACCTTAATGTTTTCTACCATAATGTAGACCAGTATTTAGAAAAGGAGTTTGGATTTTTGTTGTTTTATTTTCCCTCCCGCCATTATTACTTCAGCTATAGGTAACTGCAGGGGTTTGAGCTTTTATAAATCGGATGCTCCCTCTGTTTCACTTATTGTTGAGGTTTGTGGTAACTTTTGATTTGCATGTAGTAGCAATCAGTGCTTCTGACATCATTTTGTGGTTTGTACAGTTGAGAAGTGATTTCAAAGCTCGTTTAAATATTAATTTACGAAATTCTGATTTTTAAATATGTGTTGTTAAACTTTGTATCGTGCTGGACCTCGCCCCTTAAACGGGGTGATGGTGGTGCATTAAGGCGAGGTGAGGGAACACACTGATTGCTGTGCCTGTCTCCTTTCTCTGCCTCAGCTCCATGATGGATATCGCTCTAGCTGCTACGTAGCCGCGGAGTGGGAGGGACTGCCCAGCCATTCCAGCATTTCCATTGGTTTTACAGTCCGCTCGGCGGAGAGGGGGGTGCCTCTAATCATATCCAGCATGTTTTGCACAAGAAATGTCAGCCAGAAAGGGCTATCTTCTCCCCTCGCCAAAATACACCACAATGTCATGTTCGGACACTCCGTCAGGAAATGCGTTTTTAGTGGATTCTCTGATCAGTGGCCGCAGCGACAGCGGCGGAGGTCACTACACTGGGAGCGCGGTGTGTGTGCCCCATAGCACCGCTACAGACGTGCCTTACGGACTACACAACTATGGATACTTCCCAGGTATGGGTAAGCGCAGCGAGGTGCCCCCCCAAAACATGGTTTCCGCCTCAGGCGCGTACATGTCCAGCATGGAAATGTGGATGGACGCGCAGAGGTCATGTCGAATGGACCAAGAGCACCCGGTGGGTCCCCAGGTCGCGCCCTGCTCGTTCCCGCAAAACATTAAGGAAGAGAGCACCTACTGCTTGTATGAGCAGCCGAAGTGCCCAAAAGCCTCCACTGCTGAAGATCTTACATATTCGAGGTTAGCAGCAGCCGGCCTCGGCTCGAGTTCTTGTACAGTTACCGATGGCGGTGGTGTGGGCTCTGTGCCTGTGCCGGGCTACTTCCGCTTGTCTCAGACGCACGCACATTCTCATA
Organism: Micropterus dolomieu; assembly: GCF_021292245.1. Classification (NCBI taxonomy): domain Eukaryota; kingdom Metazoa; phylum Chordata; class Actinopteri; order Centrarchiformes; family Centrarchidae; genus Micropterus; species Micropterus dolomieu. The sequence goes on along the minus strand of NC_060158.1, from coordinate 19,787,371 downwards.
AACTTTACAACACCAACGGCCCCCAGCCGAACCCTTCCCATTCTCATTTTGGCCTACACCCCACTGCTCCTGCTCGCTTCCACACGCCACCAGCCTCGACTTCTGCTCCAGCCACGGCGCAGGAAGGCAGGAACACCGAGGAGCCCGTGCCCTCTGGAAACGCAGACCTGCAGCCTCACGCTGCTCCGGGTACAGAGGAGGCACCCGAGTCCTCGGATGCAGAACCCTCATCAGCTGACGAGACAGAAGATCACGACAAAGAGAGACCAGCAAAGTCCACTAAAGGTAATCACAGTTCGCCATAGTGTGGTTCTGCACTGTTTCTTTGCATGCAGCGCAGGTAGAGCAAGGCTTTTTTATTGGCACCTGTCAAGTTGTATTTTACTGGTTAGACTGCAGTGACAAGTCAAGACACGGATATGGAAACTTTGCATTTACATATTGTCTCTAATAATACAAGTTTAAATGCATTAAATGATGTATATGTGCATGAATACGCCCGGCAAGATTATGCGTAAAATTAAACTAAAGATTATAAAACTAAGCTAGATTTGGTTTAATTAAACAATACTATAGTGATATAGAAAATAAGGAATCATTTTTAAATGCACGCAGTAACATACATCCTAAATACTTACAGGCTTAGCTAGTATTTCTTTGAGCGCTGCGTAATAGTAGTTATAGTAAATAGGCCTACATGCATTAGGGTATGTCTAAATATTTTTCTGTGCCACGATGTCTTCGTTTTTGTCATGAAGAGTAAAAGAATACACTTTACTAACGTATTTACTGGACTGTTGGTGGAAAATGTTACATGCAATGTTATGTAATAATGTCTATTACTGGCATTCCAATCCAAGTCTAGTGAGTCTAACAAAGAAGCTATACTTTATACATAAGACTCTCTCTATAACTGTATATTTGTAATATTTGTGTATAATACAACTATATACGCAAATACACTCCTAGTTACACTCTCTCTGTTTCTAACACACACACACACACACACACACACACACACACACACCACACCACACCACACACACACACACACACACACACACACACACACACACACACACACACACCTCATCATGTTGTAGTGCGTAAAACCATGTATCTGCCATTTTCTTTAGGAGACAAAAAAAGTGAAAACACGGCCAACTGGTTGACAGCAAAAAGCGGCCGGAAGAAACGCTGTCCATACACCAAGCACCAGACACTGGAACTGGAGAAGGAGTTCCTCTTCAACATGTACCTGACCCGAGAGCGCCGCCTAGAGATCAGTAAAAGCGTCCACCTGACGGACAGACAGGTTAAAATCTGGTTCCAGAACCGCAGGATGAAACTGAAGAAAATGACGCGGGAAAACAGGATCCGGGAGCTCACCTCCAACTACGGATTTTCATGATGAACGAGGTGATCACATTGAAATAGAAGAGAATTGGTGAAATAAATGACAACCACCCTTTCTCCAGCACCCCCCCCCCCCCCCCCCCCCCCCCCCCCCCCCCCCCCCCAGCCCCACAACCACTGCCCCCCCCCCACCCTTCTTCACGTTCTCCACATAATGACTCATTTCACTGTGGGGTTCAACTTTCTTTTATTTGCAGACAGGATCAAAGTCAAAGCATCGTACTCTGTGAGCCATTGAGAAAAGACAAGGAAATAACATGGGTTATATCTGATTGTTTTCCGATGTCGTGTTTTTGTATTGTCGACATGTTTCTGTCACTTCTGTCGTGTGGTTGCATAGTGTCAGTGGAGTTAAATTACCGCAATTAAGAAAACAACAAACCCAAACAGATTGTGCCCTGGAAGGTGGCTTAAATTGTTCACCACTCCACCCTACTGCTGGCAATTAATCTATTTCTAAATTTATTCAAACAAACATGAATTTATTTTATATTAATTGGAATTGCATGGTATATGGTTCCCCTACATTTCTAAAATTAAATTTAACCCACCCGGAATATAATGCCCATGTATCACCAAGGGAAGAAAAATTCCCCTATGATCATTAGATGTAGTCTACCATGATATAGGCCTAATCTACGTATGAGCTAAATGTATAAATTGAATCTTTATTCACATTGAGGACGTTTACACGAAAACGGTGTGCAGAGTGAAGGAGGAATGTTTTTATTGTATATTTCTCTGTACATATGACATTGTGTTTTTGTGTAATGCTTAATAAATTATCAGCTGGCGTTGAGGAGTAGCTGCTTGTATTTTTGTGCCGTGGTTTTATATGATTTTATTGTCGGTTAGATAATTCTACAGACAGGCTTTGTTTTGAAATTTAAAATTCAAACTAACATGTGCTCCTCTACGCTACTGGAGATTCCCTATTTATTTATCTTTTGTGAACCAGCTAAGCAACATTTCTAGCGGCCAATGTAACGACCATCGGAAATAATTAAGATATTAGGCTATAAGCCGTCTAGCTGCATGCCCAGCCGGCTATTGTAGAGTTTTATGACTGGCTGGTATATGAGGTTTCTCCCTCTCCTCTAAGAGCTGCTTCAGTCGTGGGAGAGCCTTTCAGACGGAGAGGAGGCCCGGCTCTCAGCTAGAAATCTGAAGTGTACAGATACACTGTGGATAAAACATTACCTTCTGCTTTAGTTTGGGAATACTGGTATTCGTGTATCCAGGATCGGGTAAGTCCATTTATCATTCCGAATTTGTCCATTTTGCGCCTTGTTGCTGCGGCTTCACTACAGAGTGTACACTACAGTTGTACTTTCTCAATGCGGGGGATTTTTGGACACTTGATGAAGGGACCGGCGACCACGGTGTATTATGAATTGGCTGATTGTGTTTCACTTGAGGCCCGGATCGACTGTCGAGTGGTTTAGGTAGTTTCATGTTGTTGGGGTCCATTTCTAACTCTGCAACATGAAACTGTCTTAATTGCCCCAGTTACACACTTCGAAACCAAAAGGAGAGCAAATCAGATACACAAAGATGGTGGGATTTGTTGAAAATTGTAGATAGGTGTTTTTGAAGCATGTTCTAAACCTCTCCGGCTTATAAATTGGGGAGCCGTGACTGGCTGCTGTGTAGCCTATATTCTTAACCTGTCTCCTGTAATGTTTTCTTTAGACTTCTCCACTTGTTTTTACGTCGCTAAAACAGGCCCGAGCTGGCAAGCGTGCTGAATTTAAACGTGATCAAAGATGAACTGCAGTATGCATCGTGGACTTGGGATTAAGGGTAAAGCCGCGAGTGTTTTCCGTGAGTAGTAGTGACGCAGACACGCCAGACAAGGCCTCGGTTACGACCACTGCAGTGGAGGGGAAGGGGAAGGTGAATGGGGCAACAGCGACCTCCGTGGGCGATGAGACCGGATGCTTCCGCTGCGCAATAGTGGCTCAGACAAAAGGAGGGGAAGGGCTTTATGGCGATATTTAGATCCGCCAGACAGGCTGTTATCTGCAGAGGCAAAAGAAGTGAATAGCCCCTGCGGTAAACTGGGTGAAAAAACACCCTGATTTAGGTTTACAGCCTGAGAGCCATTGGCGTGGTGGCGTCTTTTCCTGCTCTAAAGGTGTTTGTCTATTCTAACTTTTAGTGCACAAATAGGCGCACAGACGCAGCCCCCTCCCTCGGCTTGTTTGATGTCTGTTGGCCAAATAATATGCAAGTTCCAGCGAGGTAATAGCTTGCAATTACAATACACATTATGGGCAGCTTGTGAATTCTATTTTTCTGTGCTTCTCATCTAAATGCAATAGTACTAGCAGAGTGGAGAGAATTCCTGCGTGTTGAGATTTGCCTGTGGCCTTGTGGGGTGTTGGCCAAGCTCTCCGTTTATTTGCTGGTAATAAATAAAACACGCAGCGTAGAGTGTGAGAACTCAAGGTTGCTGCTTTGGGGACGTGATCTGCAATGTTGGGTTTGGTACAGGGGATTATGGACGTTGATACACACACAGCCACCACATTTAGTGAAATCCACAATGTGTTTAAGCTATTGAATATTGTCCCACATAAATTCTCAATGTACTGTGATTATTGTGTTGTAGCAACATATTTTCAGCTAAATGCATGTTGTGACTGATTAATTTCAACAAATACACTGTTACATTTCTGTATGTATTAATTTCTTGTGTTGTAGAACACTTCCAGGGCAATTTTCTGAATATTCAGTCCTTTATTTATTGTATTTATTTGTTGAATTGTATAATCTTAATTTACACTATACATACAGTATTTCTGTTATGGTGTTTTCGCCACTCCTAGCAATATTTAATCTCAAAAGGAGGAAACCACAAATGCCACATGAGGTATATTTTTGGCTCCGTTTAAAGTGTAACGTTATACCGAGGCACTGGCTGCGGTCGGGCATTAGAGTCAATTTGTTGATGGCGGTGATGATTGCAACATATAGGCCCGTACAAGTGATAACGGCGGTGTAAATAATAAACGGGTCAAACGGCAGGTTAAGCAAGGAGAAGCCGGGGATCCACCACCAGTGTTATTGTGAAAATGTTTAATAAATAATCGGCTATCTTGCTTCAATTCAGTGGGTCAATAAATGCAATATGCACCACGTTTATTCAGTTGTCTTTTTTCTCGTTTTTTAATCATGATCTATTATTTATGTTTTCAATTTTGTAACACACACAATTACTTCATATTTTCTAACATCCAGTCACGGGCTATCCAGTAGGCCAAATGTTATTTTATTTGTTATATAGACCAACGGTTTTACAACGTAATTATAACCAAAAAAGTACTAGTCTTTAATGGCAAATAACAAGACAAACTTGGAAATAAAATAGTCTTCATTCTTTTTTCTTTTTATTAATCTGATTAATATTTTCCAAATTTTTTCAGAAATATTCTAATGTTTATTTATTACTTTTTCAAGTGCAACAAATGTACTAAATTGTGCATTATCTTCGCTAAATTATATAAATGATGTAACGTGGATCATTAGATGTTAGAGATGTAGCCCTAACATATGTACGGTGATGTGTATCCTCGACCAAACCACGAAATATAATATATAATGTATAAGCGTCATGCTACTGTCTTTAAATCAGTACAGCAACTATTTAAACTAGCTACATGTTAAAGTGATAATAACTGAATTAGTCTAATATTAGCTATGACCCATATATCTTTGGGTGTCTTTGTCAGTTTTGTCTGTAAAATATGTTTGTTGTTTAAAGCTGAAAAGAAGAAAACATGGGGACACTGGAAGATGTCTGACAGCCGAAAAAGAATAAACTAAAAAATAATGTAATTGTTATTTGAGATCCAGTCGTTGTTTCAGCTTTGAGCTACTAAATTTCTTTAATATAATGGTGGTTAAAATGTGTTTTGGTGAGCAGCAATGGGTGCTTACGTGTCCTATAAAGTACCTCGTAAAATAAGGTTTCCAAAAACATATTGTATCGTTTTGGATAACCAAGAAGGGATTTTAACAGCAGCAGTAGGGTAAGATACTGTAAAGGATTTGTTTTTCATCAGTCATTCATATTTTCCATCTCACAGATAACAGATCTAACTCATATCTTGATCATTCTTAGCTTTAAAACTAGAAGTTGTTATGGGAGAGCGGGCGAGTATTTAATGACCAAAGGGATTGATTTATCCTTTATTGTTCAGCCTTTATGATCACGTGTGTCTCTTACCCAATGGCGTGGCACCCTGTCTCCCCGTTACTAGCCCACTGTAGTTCTCTGTGGGGCCAAGTTGCTACTTGATTTCTCCACATTGTTATTTTGTGAGGCTGGGTTTACTGCGTGTGTGTGTGGTGTGTGTGTGTGCGCGTTTTACTGTTTTGCATGTATCTGTTTGTATGACTGCGTACATGTGAACGTCTAATTTTTCTGCCATGTCGACATCCGGAACACTGACTAGTTACTACGTCGATTCCCTCATTCTGCCCGAGAGCGAGGAGCTCTCTGTGCCGAGATATCCCCCCGGCCCAGGGCTCCAACACGGCAGACAGTCCGCCTCCATCAGCGACCACAGCGAGCTTGGTACCTGCACCTTCCCGTCTAAACCTCCGGTGTTCGGGCCGTCATGGAGCCACGTTCCTGCTCAGTTCCCTGGCACAGTTTCCTCTGTGTATCACCACTATGGGCATCCTCAGGGCCCGATCGGTGCAGATACAGATGGCCGCTATCAGTCGTGGTTGCTGGAGCCCATGTCCGGTTCTCTGCCCATGGCCGGATTACCGACGACCCATCACTACGGAATCAAACCGGAGGGTCTGGGGACGCGAGCTGACGGCGCGCTGCCCGGCTCACACACGGCGCTGCTGCTCTCTGATTACGCCAACGGGACGGTGGCGACGGCATCACCGGTGGAAAAGGACGCACTCTCGGGCCAAGCAGGGGACATGAGCGGGGAAGCTGAAGAGAAACCGGGCCTTGATCCAAGTAAGTCGCTGCACGCTCCTTTTATGTTTATAGCCTACTATTTATACTGCATGAAGCTGTGAGGATTGGGGTGCGTGATGGAAGTGCGCGCCTGAACAGATGCCATTCTGAACGTGCCATTTCCTTATGGGAACTGTTAATGGCCCAGCTCCCATTGCTATATTAGATAACCTTTTGCAGCTTTTAAAGTGAATGTGAGCAGAGAGCCGTGAGGTAGAGTTGTTTTTGGTTGTAGCTGCGTGTATTTACATGTGTAGCCATTTCCTTCTCACCAGAATTTCTTTTGGTCTAAGCCAAATTATGAGTGATGTTTTTGTTTTTTTACAATTGGTCGCTCGGTACCGGGCCCTTTACACCAGTGTCGCACCCCACTCTTTCCAGATAACCCAGTGTCCAACTGGCTCCACGCGAGTGCCACGAGAAAAAAGCGCTGTCCGTACACCAAGCACCAGATCCTGGAGCTGGAGAAAGAGTTCCTCTTTAACACCTACCTGACCAGGGACCGTAGGTACGAGGTGGCGAGGCTGTTAAACCTCACCGAGAGACAGGTTAAAATCTGGTTCCAGAACCGCAGGATGAAGATGAAGAAGTTTAATAAAGACGGCGCACCGAAAGACGAGTGACTGAACCGAAAAACAGTATTTAGGCTGTTAGCGAGCTTTGTGTGTGGAAGCTCTTTGCTGGACCTTGTTTTTAAACTTCCTTGTCTTATTGTTCTATATAACAGAAGCTATTAAGCTTATGTGTCTTGTAAAAAAAGCATGTTGGGCTTCAGTTTGATGCGACTACCTTTATATTGCACAATTTTAACAGTGCCCAATCGTTCTTTTATTTGTTCTTATGTTGATTTTAAATAATACCTCGTTAAAGTGTATTAGTTGGCCTGGTCCATGTGCTTGTTTGTGTATGGATGTTTCTAGCTGTGTGTGTTCTGGTTTGTAGCTATATTTGTTGTCTATCTCACAGTCACCTGAGCGTATAGTTTGTAAAAACGTATTAATTTTATTGCTGTTTCTCCCTTACTGCTAGAACTATGACTGATGACCATGAGTTTGAATCTAACATCGGAACCGTAGAAAAACAGACTGAACGCATTTCGAAGTATAGGTGCAGAAACCTCAGACACCTCTTGAAAATACTAAATTAAAAGATGTTATATTATATGCTATATTACGTGACACGGTTGACTACCTATGTCTTTCAACTACCTACAATAACCTATTTTTTTCGATGGCGGATTATAGTTGCTTTGCTTGCATTAGATGCTGAACTATGAATTTCAGGGAGTAACATTTTGAAAGATAATAATGTTAGTGAGAGAAAATAAATAAAACACTGTAGGCTACTTATTGAATACCTCACGGTCTGTTGACCGTCTGACCTTTGGTTCACAAATGTAATTTGTACTTTATTTATTAAATAAAACAAATTATATCTGCGAATGCATGCACGTTAGATTCTTATTTAATGTTGGCGTCACATCGAAATACATGATTTTATAATATCTTTTTTTGTTTTTTGTTTATTGGTGCTTCATGGCACTGCCAGAAAATATGGTTACTGTTGTCAACTTGATATCCACACAAACAACATCACACAAGGTACATATACAAACATTTTGGATACTTGATTAAAATATTCTTTATAAATATGTCAGGCATTTCAAATTTGCAGTTTTACACACACACACACACACACACACACACACACACACACACACACACACACACACACACACACACACACACATTCTCTAATTAAAACGCACACACCTATAGGTGAAAGTCTGTGTGTGTGTGTGTGTGTGTGTGTGTGTGTGTGCGGATTGGGGACAGAGCTGTGTCTTGGCAGAGGATGTTGTTAGCTGTATACATGCCATAAAAGACAATTACCGCTATAACCTTTTATGGGGTGCAAAGCGCTGCGAGGCGAGAGGATACAAAACAAAAAAAAGACATCGGGGCTTCGACAGCTGAAGCTCAAAATAATGCAGCCGATGTATTCAGCTCAGATATGACACGGCCGCTCAGCCTAAAGCCCCATTAGAGCTATCTTGACAGTAACAATTTACATATATTTATTTGATAATGTATAATAATGTGAACTCTAACAGAATTTAAAACGCAAAGTGACCTCAGTCAAAACGGTTTTAGAGAAGAGGTCTAGGTCTTGTGTTAAAATATGGCCCCTGCGTTTGTAAGGCCGGTTCAAGTCTCTGCACGTCGGCGAAAATATTTGACACAAAGACATAGAAAATACGCAGAAGAAGCTAATCCACTGTGATCTTTAGATGCAGAGCTGCTATATCTGATGGTCGACCAGGGTCTAGGCGCGCCTCTGTCACATAACCCAGCTCCTTTAGTTCTCATTAGAGGCCGTGCAGAAACTGATTTTTTAGTTAGCAGGCAAGTCGGACTGGAGTGCTGTTGTGACGCGTTAGGGGACGCAGATGGACCCAAACTTCAAAGACTCGACCAGAGACAGTGCAATAAAACGCCTGGTCTGCTATACTGTCTGGCATTCCAGTTTTAATGGCTTTATGGCCGTCCAGACACAATTAGGCCGTTTCCAGAATGGCACCCATTTGTTTTTCCTTCCCTTTCTGTGGGACTGCGCTCTGGACAAAAGGCCTAGCGGAAATGATCAGCTTTATTGGATTCTCCCCGACGGAGACGCGCAGGACTCACGGTCATTTGGAGTGATCCTTTGTTTCTACCTGGGAACCTTCCGCCCTCTGCTCCTTTACTGGGCCCGTCCTAAAGGAGAAGGAGCAATAAACCCAGCAGCTAGTTTCAGACACAGTAGTAGGCCTTTAGCTAGATGATTCTTTTTCAAAATCCATCTGGTCTGCAAAAAGACACCAGCGCTTTGATTAAAATTACAACCGAGGAGACATAACGTTACCTTTTAAGCGTCATTTCTCTTACGTTTGTATTTATTCCCGGATTGCAGCAGAAAGAGAACACGCCTGCGCACTGCTGCCTCCACACCCTGCAAACCTTGCATGTCACCAGAGGGTGGTGACACTGTTCCACAACATCACCCTAACACTTCTCCCTAATGAACCTGCAATGGGGAACTGTAGTAATGTTTAAGAGTCCAGCAAAAAATATTTCACACCTTTTTTACAGTCTCAGTGCAAAAGCTGCTTCTACAGCCTGCGGCTCTGCGGGGAAGAATGAAACAGCCAGCAAAGCAGCCAGCAAGGCTGTTTCATTCTTCCCCGTGACTGCTATAGATTACTGCTTTTGGCCACATGTAGCCTTCTGTTCAGGGTTTTTTTGTTCTCAGATGTTTCTATTTAATCATTTTAAATGTATTTAAACTTGTTAAATTGTATTGTTATTAAGGCTAACATGACATCTTAACAGTTTTCCTTTTTGCATTTATGAACCTAGATTATAGCCTAGATTTAAATGTCCAATCTAAGATGTTTTAATTGAAGTTACAATACACAAAACACAATCGGCTGGCTGTGTAACGCAATTATAAACAACAGTTTTCCATTTTCAATATTGGTTATAGTAATAATTGTTTTGTTTTCCTTCTTCCTCCTATTTTCAGTTTAATTTGCTTTCTTTTATCTTTGTGTGTCTATGCTCAATGCTAAAGTATTGCTATGGTCCATTTAGGTAACATTGTAATATCAGTAAGAAATGTAGGATTATTATTATTATTATTAGTAGTAGTAGTACTAGTAGTAGTAGTAGTAGTGGTATTATACTTTTGCAAATTAAAAAGGTTTCATTTATTTCCCTGCCAAATTATCACCACAAAAATCACATAGTAAGTGCATAGTATTCAAAACTATCATGTTCAAACATACATGGAAATAAACAGTTTGTTTCTGTACAGCGTGGGTTTTTTGCACTATTGATACTTATATAGAATATACATATATAATCAAAATATTGTCATATATTTACTCGAGATTGTATAGAAGTAACTATATAGACATAGTATTTTTTAAGCAACAAAATCATTTTTAAATAATAGTTCTTATAACCAGTTATCATGCATATTAATGTAGACAATTTTTGAAAGAGTGTAGATTATCATTACAAGTATTTCCACGAAGATACATGAAATAATAAGAAACAAAGCTTTTAAATATTTGATTATTTGTATAATATATACTAAGTATATAAGTGATGTAAAACATGATCTTAAATTACCTAAATTACCTCCAGATCTCTGGGAATTTGTGAGTTTCTGTGTTTCTGTGTGTGAAGTGTTAATCCCACTCTGCAGTCCTGCGCCATAATGAAATTCATGTCTGCGTACTGATTGGATAAGAGCGGCCAGGCCAGAGTCACGTGGGTGAGTTCTTTGGTCCAGAGTAAAAATGGAGTTTGGTGTAAATCTAGGGTGTATTGCTGTCATATATCACAGTACCTCGTAAAAACGACACAGAGGATTCTGGGCCAACAAATCAGAGAGAAAAAAATATGAGTTCTTATTATGTGGACGGTCTTCTTAGCAAATATACGGCGGGCAGTTCTCTCTTCCCAAACGTAGAGCGGGCGTCTTGCAGCATTGGACCCAGTGGAGAGGACTACGGCTCGGCTCGGACTGCTGCGGCTATCGCTTTTCCACCGTCGTTGTCTGGAGTTTACAGCGTCAATAATGCAGTGTACCAGAGCCGCCCCATGTTTACCTCGGGATATGGCCAGGGGCAGGACGCACACACACTGCACTGCAGCCTGTTTGACCAGAGCCGCCTGTTCTCCGACAGCTGCTGCCACCCGGAGCCGGGACCTCTCACCTCACCTCCGGACAAACAGCACGGGATGTACCCCTGGATGAGAGCATCAGGTATGTGCTGATTCTATCTCTTATGTGCTATTTCAAAGCCCTCAGGTCAGTGCTTTTACAAAACATTGGGATACTTACATTGGCCGTTAGTGGTTCAATTAATTTCGTGAAGCCATTGGTGTTGCGTGGAAAGAATCGTAAAACTTTTATTGCGCAACTAATGAGTTCTGCAGCCATAAATTCATTTGGCCAGCGCTCCTGTGTGTTCAGTACGCAGAGACCTTGCCGCTGGGGGTTTTCTCTGCACTCCTATTACTCTTATAGCCTCTTCTCCCCTTTGTGGTTGTAAAAAAGACCGGCCTGTTGTGTAAATCTGTTCTCTTGCACTCTGCTGCTCCTTTCTAATTGGGTCTGCACTGCACAGGCTCTGTCATTTTCTGAAACCCGTTCGTTCACATTGCTGGATCAATATGCACCAGGACTGTCGACTACACATAGGAGTCAAGTGGATTTAGAATGGAAGCAACTTGAAACATTGGTGTTTGTTATCATTTTGAAGGAGAAGGTGTTGTGGCTGTATAATCTAATTACTTATGGCCCCTTCGGTGCTCAGAACATCGCTGGCTTTTAATTGGAAAAACATGTAGAGTATCAAAGGAGACCTGTTCCAAACATCCCAGCAGGACTACTTAAAAAAGCGATTTGAGTGTGTTCTGGAAGTGTGTGTCTGTGTGGGAGCGTGTGTCTGTGTAGGAGTGAGCATGTATGTGTGAGGGAGTGTGTGTGTGTGTGTGTGTGTGTGGGGGGGGGGGGGGGGGGGGGGGTAACGTAATAATATGAGCCACAATTAATAGCGCAATCAGAAATAAATGAATGAGTCCCAAGATGAATCCAACTACATGTTTTTATTGTTAGCAACAGATTCAACACCACTTTAAATAATGTTTTATGCTGTATCATATTTCATACATTTAGGGCAAACCCCCCCCCCCATTTTCTGCCAGTTACACTGAACTTGGGCATCCCATCTTCCACAGATCCAACTCGAAAGCGGGGGCGGCAGACATACTCGCGGTACCAGACCCTGGAGCTGGAGAAGGAGTTCCACTTCAACCGGTACCTGACGCGCAGGAGGAGGATCGAGATAGCCCATGCCCTCTGCCTCTCAGAGAGACAGATCAAAATCTGGTTTCAGAACCGCAGGATGAAGTGGAAGAAAGACCACAAGGAGGAACCGGCGTCGACCCCCGGGGATAAGGACGGTGAAATCCAAGGCGTGTCAGAGATCGCAGAGCCCGAAGATGGAGGCACCCGGAGCGCCGGGTTGGAGTCAGAAACGGCTGCAAAGTAACGAAATAGACGGACAAAGCATTAAATGAAAGAAACACACTTTACCATAAGTGTGGTATAGAAATATCTGAGATGTTTCTCACGTACCATTCATGCACTGAAAGCTTTTTAGGCTGATTAAGTTAATGACAGATGAAGGCAGTTAGCCTATGTATTAAGCATTTATGCTGTATTTCAGATTTGAACCGAAAATGCGTAAAATGGCTTCGCATGAAACATTAACTACCTATCCAAACTATATTTTTTATATGCAATACGGTATGTAATTTAACCTTACTGTACTACTGAATTTACATTCCTTAACGAAAAAACTACCTAATAATTACCTGATAATATTAAAACACTAACACTAAATGTATGTGAGTTGAAATTGACTGTAAATCGAAATATGATTAGAATGTTCTTTTTCTCCACCAACCCGAGACGGTTGTATTTTCTGAAGCGTAACAAACACTCTATTTTGCGCAAATGTGCCTTATTGTGAATAAAGGCTAATTTAAAGTGAATGTTTTGTTAGTTAAATGCCTCCAACTGTGATTTAGTTGCTTCTGTAGATTTGAGTAAGTGTACCACTGTATCATTTTTAAAAAAATTATCACTGCTTATCACTTAGGATGTTAAGATGCTAGTTTTCGACCCTTATTTACCCTCCATACATCCCAGGGTTAACAGAACTATATGTTTAGTTTCAGATGAACTCATGTAAGCTACCTCAGATTCTCATAAAGTGAACTTGCTTATTATACTGTAAACAGGAATACCCTAACGTAAATGTTTAGCCGTGTACTGTAAAATGTTTTATTTCATTTAGGAAAATTTCCAGACTCAGCATTTCACACGTGTTTTTGAACGCCAACAACAAACGCACGCCCTTTTAATTAGGCGACATTAGATTTCCGAATCGTCACACTTTTTTTGAGTTTAAAATGAGTAGGTTATTGTACTCCAACATGTGCAAATACTGTGATAGGCTCGGTGACGACGTTTTCAATGTGACGTATAAGTATTGTGAACAAATAAAAATAAAAAGTCTTAAACCTCTGGGAATGTCTTATATCTGTAAATGAAAATATAATTATTGAATAAACTAGCTTTCACCTGTCTATTTGTTTGCATGTACTATTTACATTCAATATTAGCGAACTAATATTGTGTAACCACAACAAGCATAATAATAATCACAGCAGTTACACGCCGTTTGAGTGATAGTATGTCGCTGACTGTCACCAGTAAGTGTGTAAGTCACTGTGGCCAATATTAGGTTGCATGTAATGAGACATGTTGCAGTCCATTATGAGGGATAGGTAAACACTGGAGCTGGGGAATGTGAACTATGAGGATGCGAGATGGGGCAGGCTACAGATGAAGGGAAATTACTGTTGAACTCTGCATTCCCTCTTCCTTCTGTAAGATGGCGCCTGACGGTGACCTGCCCCCCTTCCTTCACTGTCTCTCCCCCCTACCGCCCTCCCACCTTTTCTCCCCGTCTCTCCCTCCAGCGCTGGGTCATAAATCCGTTGTTGTTTATGAAAATTTACAACATAGCAATACAACTTTACGACCCTTCCCGTCTTCCTATTGGCCACAGCTTGTCACGTGGCAGGGAGCCGTGAACATGAACTTTTTATATATAATTTCCAATAGAGGAATAGAGCAGCCTTTCATTTAACGGTTTTGGCATCCACACGGCAGTTTTCACTCGCGACCTTCTATATTTTTATCCCTCTCACATCTCCACCCCCTTTTTTTGGGGGGAGTTTGGACTTTTCTCTCGGTCATGCAGAGGCTCCACACACAGGAGCTTACCGCGGAACGTGACTGGATCGTTTTGGTGGTTTGCTGTCGGTTTCCCGAAACGTTTTGGCGAGAAGGGTGGAAGGAGCCCCAGTGCGTCACTCACCCCCGGGAGCCCCAGTTTCCGTCCGCGCACTCAGCTGGATACTTCCCTCCGTCACTACCCGTCTGCACCTGCCAACTCTCTCCCCACACCTCCTCTGTTTACAAGCAGAATCCCTCACAAGGTAAGACAAATCAAACTTGCATGTGTTTGCTATTTTAGCTATTTGCAATGTCAAACAACATAAACAAATAATAATAATTTCGTTATGTAAAGATTAAGTCTCATTTGTTTCTGTTTAAATAACCGGGTGGTTAAATCTTGTGGAGGAAATTGTTTTATGTTACAGTTTATTTTATCCTGATTTGAATAGCACGTTCAACGCGGTATAAATCTGATCATCCTGAATCAAATCACTTATAAAACTTGTGTTGCTTTGTCTTGATTTTCCTGTTGGCTTTTGCATGCTGCCAAGACCTTGTTTGTTGTTGGATTTGAATGGGGATGAGCTTGCGGCTGCATAATCCATGGGGTGGATGGTGGCCAAAAGATGTGCTCTTGGTCGCCCTCCTGTGGAAACATCGGGGGCATTGCGGTTGCAGCTCTGCCTGTTTTGCTGCAAATGGACATCACACAAGTCGACCTCTAGCCTGTTTGTACCTGTGTGTCCCCACGTAATGCTAAAGCGTTGTTCTTCATACGTATGCATGCAGGCCCCACTCACTGTACACTCAACTGATAAATAGGATAACTCTCAATGAACAGTTATTTTACAATTTGAATGACCTTTAATTGACACACAGGAATGTCCCTGTCGAAAAATGTAAAATATTTCTGTTAGAAAATATTATTCGCACTCTTTGTTTGCACATCGATGTCGTTCACGGTGTTCCTGAACACGCACTAGGCCTACTGTATAATGTGCAATAAAGTAGCAACCAAATTTTAAACAGTTAAAATGCAAGGCATGAGCAGTTTTTTTTGTAAGATATACAGTGTAAAGGTATATGTATAGTTGAATGGTTCCAAAATAATAATTAATTTGCTATTTTGAATTCTCCTCATCTGAATTCTTTTCTTTGCAAATAAATCCTAGTTTCACATTAATGTGTCGTGGAAGAAAAACATTGCTGTCTGTAGATATTCTCCCATAACTGTTAATTTCTGTTGTAAGCAGTGTGTTTGTTGCTATCAGTTTGAGACTTGCTCTGCTCATCATATTTTTTTAAATGGCATAACCATCCCGAATGTGACCATTGGGATTTTTACTGCAGTCGTGCTTAATGATATTCAGGACGTCATTGAATTCAAATATTGTGGATATTCTTATTCTCACAAGTGCTGGTTTGTGAGGGTGCCTGCAGAGTGCACTGCGCTCCTGTTTTTCCAACAGCAGTGGCCCCCTTGGCTCCCAGCCCAATATATTTGACACCAGCGCGTACTCACTTCTTTCATCTCCTTTCTTTTGGTTATTTAGTTCCTGGGTGTGTCCCTGGGTCGACTCGGAGAAATAATTTTCGTGGGAACTTTGTTGCCATTGGCCAGCCATAAATCAGCTGTTGGAACATGACTGTTTAGCCAACACACACTGCGTGGTGCTTCTCTTATTGTGGATACACTGGATGTGGGAGCCCGGTATTCACCCTTCCTCGCGTCGTGCCTTCTGGGGGTCTGACTGTTAACGCAAAGGGCACACATACCTGGAACAGAATAAATAACCTATATCTCGCTCGTTTTGTCAGTAACTCTTGATTGGGCTTGTGCTGGGTAAAGGGCCTGCTCTGGGGAAATAGCACGTTAGGGGGGAAGCAGAGGACAAGTCGCTGCCTTTGAGAGACGAAGGAGCCATAAAAATTCCACAAGGAGAAAACCAAACGGACGAGGCGTCATGCCTCTATTTAGGCTTCGCGTCTGTGTCAGGCTCTGTGCGGATCCCCTGTTCTTCCTGTCTTCCTGCTCAGAAATTAACCTAGCCTACATCAACAATAGTAGATAGTTGATTTACACGTTTCAGTAAGCTACGTTAGGTTTTTAACGTAGGGAAAAATTTTACTCAGTCGGGCCTGCTTTTTTAAAACGACTTTATTTTTGATTATTACACATTCTTTCTTTGCTGTGCTGTAATTGATCGAAGGCATTTTGGGGTTACTATGTTTGCTTCAATATCAAATATAACAACATATTTTAAAAATAAATAAGAGGAAGAGAAGGAACTGAAAACAGGGCGCCAATTCTTCGTACCAAAATACGAATAGCCTACAGCACAGAAACTAAAAATATAAATGATTAACTGAATATTGTGGTTATTTTACATTAAACATTTCAGTTGCGTTGGCTTTATATTATCCATGAATCTTTTCAATTATTTCCCTTTTCAGTCGTTTCTAAATGGAGCCCCTTGTTTCTTTGAATTGCAGAGTGTCTGTACTGATCTCCACACGGTGTAGCTGCTTATGGAAAAGAGATTGTATGTTGCTGTCAATCTTGTGTTGAGGATCTCACAAACATGCAAAATACTAAAACTGCAATTTGAAAATATATTGACTGTTTAAAAGTCAACATGAACAATGATCAAGCGTAATAAACTCGGGTTTCATGCAAAAAAAAAAAAATGCTTATAACAGGGGTTTATTGTTTGGAATCGTAAATTTTTAACTAGTTTAAAATAAGCAGTAACGTGGGTTTCTGTGTGTTGATATGCAGCCTATATTTAAAGGTATTAATTCTTCAGTGTGGCATAAAGGACAGGCCTTGAATGGCAGTCTGTCATATTATTCGACAATGTGGTGTTTGGCTTTTATCTTTTCCCTAAACATTTATTCATTAGTCTTTTCCCACACGAGTGCTTGTTCAGTTGTTTTATTGCTATAAGAAAAAGCGTAAGAAAACACGCAGCCCTGTTTTGAATGGGCTTTTATTCTATTAACTGCGCAGACTATTTGCACTCATCGCCTATCATAGCATGCATAACAGATTCTGATCGAATTATTCCTGTACACTTTCCTCGCAGAGATTGCACTCTCAGCGTGTCACTTGTTGTATTGTTTAGGAGCCCGTTGATTTTTGCCGCAATGGTCGTTAACCTCTGAATGACCCCGTGTGGAGCCCACGCCTCAGAAAGCGCCGCAGACAGGCAGTGCAGCAGTTGAGCCAGAGGATGGCGCACCACGACAATTCAAAACACCCGAGTCCTGGCTCTGAGTATGCCCGAGCCACGAGCGCATGGAGGCGCGCGCCCTAAACATCCCACCCAGTATTTCCTCTGTGCACGAGTTTACCTCTGGAGGTCACCAAGCAGGATTTACGACTGGTCAACAAAAGCACGTGATTCTCCGCCGTACCCCATATTTGGGTGCCTACGTAAGAGAGAATCAAGTCCATGTCCCACTCATTTCCATAATTCATCATAAATTGTGCAAGGGTGCTATAGGACGCGCTAAACCATAAGAGCCACAAATCAAGCCCACAGGTTTATGCTATTTTACCTCCAAAAACATTTAAAAAAACAGCAACAATACCTACAACGAGCAAACGGTGGAATTGTCAACAAATGAGCTCCTATTTTGTGAACTCATTCTGCGGTCGCTATCCCAATGGCGCGGACTTCCAGTTACATAATTATGGAGACCATAGTACGGCAAACGAGCAATACAGGGACTCAACAGCCATGCATTCCAGCAGGTACGGCTATGGCTACAACGGGATGGACCTAACAGTCGGGCGGGCCGGTACCGGACACTTTGTGGGCAACGAGCGGACGCAGGGTTACTCCCCGAGTCACTCAGCGGCGACAACGCCCTCGGTGGAACCGGTCAGGTACACCCAGTCCGCCGGCAGCACCGGGACATCGTCTCTTTCGCCAACACCTGACCCACTACCGTGCTCCTCGGTCGCCACCTCGTCCCCGGTCACCGAGGCTCAATCTCAACACCGAGCCGTAAAGAACTCTATAACGACCCCGTGCTCAACCCCGTGCTCGAGCTCGAACGGAAGCACGCTGCTGCTCAGCCGGGACTGTGTGTCCAAAGCTTCCCCCCTCGAGGAAGAGAAGCCTGCGGGAAGCACACCAGCAACTCCTCAAAATGTCACCGACTCTTCACAGCCTCAGATATATCCGTGGATGAGAAAACTGCATATAAATCACGGTAAACTGCTTTTTTAAAATGCTCTTGTATTGATTTTAGAGAGTGCTGTGTTATTGTTTGGTAAAGGTGTGATCATGTTCATCTTATTCAAGTACACCATGTGAAATGCCAAAGTGGACAAAAGTGGACACTTTATGACATTTATATGACATTTATATCATTAAAAAACACAACATACAGAGGCATGTGGCGCCATGTGCGGCCATCACCTGTTTGGTATAGTCTATTATTGCTTTTCAATGTCAACATAGACCAGGTATGGGATATGTAACAACAAAACGCTGTTAAAATATATTAGATATTTAGAGGATATATGCGTTTTTTGGTTCATTATACTATACATTTTTTAAATGTTTAATAGCCCACCTTTTACATCATTTTACTGTGGTAATTCATTTTCGCAAGGTGCAGTTGAAAAGGTGTGTATATTACTTTTGTACTCATTAAAACTTGACCGCTTGACAACTTTTACGCCAGTCCCATCCGCAGAAATGTGGTCAAAAAAGTTTTTGCAAATCTTTACATTTTTTTCACATCTACTGTATCTCATGTGCCCCCCTACCCCTCTCTGCAAAAGATTTGGCAGGACCAGAGGGGAAGAGAGCCAGGACTGCATACACCCGCTACCAGACTCTGGAGCTTGAGAAGGAGTTTCACTTCAACCGGTATCTGACCCGCAGGCGGAGGATCGAGATAGCCCATGCCCTCTGCCTCTCAGAGAGACAGATCAAAATCTGGTTTCAGAACCGCAGGATGAAGTGGAAGAAAGACAACAAGCTGAAGAGCATGAACATGGCGGCTGCAGGCGGGGGAGGCTACAGGCCTTGATATTCACTCCCCTTCCCCCTAATAGCGGGCACTATGAAAATAAAACTAAGATTGTCATATCAAGTTCTCTTCCTCCCATTTCCAAGAGCGCCGAGACTTTGTTAACGGACTGAATGCCGGACAGGGGACAACCCACCTAAGCCCATTGTATGTCCAACAACCGTCCCATTATATTGCTTAATATTATTTCCTTTTTATTTCCACCGTGATAATGCTTATGTGAGTAAAAAAACGCACTAGGTTATGTACAGTTCTGTCTAGATTTAGAGGAAAAGGAAACCCATGAAAATAAATGTTTGTTTAAATTATTTCTTGTTCAGACGAAAAAAATACATAAAAACGTCAAAGCTTGAAATGCTACCTACCGCAAATAAATCCAGTAAAAGTTGTGTGATGCTCTCAGAACATTAACAACCTAATAAATAGAGGGTTGAGGTCGAGCTGCCTTTGTGTTTAGCCTTCGTTTTCTATGTATGTACTATATATGTATGTATTTATTTGTTTGATGTATTGTACCAACTTGTCAGATAACTTGCTTCCAAAAGTAGAGCCAGCAGAGTACGTAAACCTTTGTGTGGTTATTGTGTGCGTTGTGAACACATGTATGGACAGAGGTGCCGACTCAGTCTTGTATGTACAGTAACTGTGCCTTGTATCTTTTTTTGTTGTTGTTTTTTTATTTTTTTGCAGGAGCTACATTTTGCATCGTCCACCTGGGCGCAACATCTTGGTAAAAAAGTGTTTTTCGTCTTTGTTTTCTCTAGCTGTTTTTATGTGGAGGTAAACACAGTACATTTCATTGCCTAAGTGTATAACTCCATCGTGATTAGCTTTTTGTAAATGTTTTTCAAAGACTGGAAGTCAAGAATATACTATAATAACAATGATGATGATGATGATGGCCATTATAATAAACTTTTTACTGGAACGGCAGCATTACAGTGAGTGTACCTTTTTTTGTAAAATTTCAAAGATTCATTTGCGCTTTTACCACAACTGACGCGTGGCAAAAAGAGAAGAAGAAGAAGAATTTGCTATTTGGTCTGAAATCTTCAAGTCACTTGCGCGAGCTGTCAAAAAATGGTCAAAGTTTCTTCGAGTTAAATCTCCTTGAATTCAACAGGTCCTCTAGAATGAAAGCTTCATGTTTTACTCACCTTTGCTGTGGAGCAGGGGGCTTTTGGAGGTCCTTGGCCACTCACCGGCTCCATGGGCCAGGCGCACATATTCCTGGGCTATTCCCGGAGAATCAGCTCGACTTTTCAAGCTGTAAACTTTATTAGGGCCGATTCTGGCTCTCTGACATTTGGGTGCTAAATGAATGGGGGGTTTTGTCTATGAATTAGATCGTAAAAATCATCCGGAGCGCGGCCAGATAGGCTCACTGGCCATAAACGGTCACGTGGTGGCCATTAAAGTAAGTTTTATGGTTTTGGGGAGTTGACAGTATATTGCACATAACATATAATCGCACTGACGGCGAGGCTTCGTCTGACTCTCTCTTTGCAGGCTGTAAGTGTTACTTGACCGGTACAGACAGTCTCTATTGCTCTGTCTGCCTCAGTATGGACCGGACGCTCTCCAGGATGAGGACCGCGTCTCTGGGTAAGTTTCTGCAGACTATCCGGTAGCCCGAGAACACCAAGCCTGTGTTAAGTAGTCTTATTATTGTATTCGCTCCCTCTATCCGTCCCTATTAGTCCATTACACTAATTTGTCAGTTGTGCAGCGCTGAATACTGGTCCCGGCAGATGTTGCGCAGGGTTGGGTCCGGCTCATGGCTATTTAATTGCTTCCTTCCCTGTGTAACTTGTTTCCCTCCATCTGTGGTGTAACTCATAATCCATTTTTACATGTTGGATAATTATCTCTGTGTCCATTTCCACCCCCACAAACTTCTAGTTGTTGTCGTTTTATTACATTGGAGAATTCACAGACCGTGAGCCAGAAAGTTTCCAAGGGGTGTGTGGAGTATTGTAGATTTCCTTGATAAAGTTGAGCACTAATGCAGGCCTACAGATTTACAGCTAGCTCCGTCTGATTGAATTCTGTTTGCTGATGACTTCTGGAAGTTGTTGGTCAGTCCCTGAAAAAAAGTTTCAGTTGTTTCGCTGAGCGCTGCGCTTTGGGACAGGCTGTAAACTGTGTCAAGTAAACACAACATGGGAACAAACAACAGCGGGGCGACATTTGAAAAGGAATTCCGTTTTGTGTCTGCCACGTAGTGTTGTGTTTGGGGTTGAAAAGTTCAGATGACCCCTTTAAAAGTCACTCTCGCTTCGTGGTGACCTCTTGTCCGACCAGCGCCCTTGCGAAACCAGTCACCAGTGGACCCTGACTCCAAATAACATGGACTGAAAACTGAAGGATGGGGGGTGGTCGGTTTTTTTGGACGCATTGACCACGTCTTTTTCTTCCTTTTTTCGTTTTGGCATTTTTTTCAATTAAACGGCGTGTGACTCCATGCTCCGTTTCTAATTTGAGATATCTAGGCCAAACAATCCACGAAAACAATAAAATCGGATTTTAAAATTTAAGATTTATGAGATTTTGGCAGCAAATAACCAGTCAGCTTTCTTTATGTTGTTGGATTTGCAAAGGTTACATTGTCCGCCAGCCACGATAACCTATACCAGGTTTTTATTTTTTCTGCAAAGGCCTAAATCACATTGTCTAGAATCATTCCCGGTTATTTCTGAACTATGTTAAAATCAATACATTTGTTTATCAGATTATCAACTTTAAATAACTTCTTAATTCCATTTTCACATACGGTGGAGTGGAATTTAAAGTCTGACCGGACTGGACAGACAATGTAGAATTCTTCCCTAAATTGATTTTACTTTTTAAACAAGAATCATAAAGTTTTGAGGTTGCACCAATTGTCAAATTCACCAGAATAACCCAAACCACATTGCTTATATCCTTCCGTTTATTGCTTAACAAATTTTGATCATTGTTTTGTAAAGAAGTCACCAGCATTACAAAATACGGGACTTACACTCTTTCCAGTTTGATTTTAGACACACTGAAAATGCATCAGGACACACCGAGAGTGAGTCTATTTGGATATTAAAACCCTTGCCAATATTTCAAAAGGAGAGATTTCGACAGGGCTCCATGTGCGGCATACTGCCAAGCAGAGAGACAGAGAGAAGCGCTGTATAGGTTCATCTGGAGGTCAGCCACAGCACCAAGATAAATCTGCATCCTCTCCGAGCCACCAGCAGAGCTCGCTTTAGGCCAAGTTCACTGTCACCCTGCTTGCATAGAGAGAGGGAAACTGCTCACACATCCACAGTACCGCGCGCGCACACACACGCCTTCACGTTAATGACACGTTCGCTTGGCCTTGCCTATAAGCATAATGCGTATAAATGAATTTACCGAGGGACACAGAGCCTGTGGTAACATCCTGCACTGGAGGAAAATACTCTGTGAAGAGAGAGGGAGAGATGACTTTAAGTGTTGCCTCCAACAAAGACTTTTGGCTGCTTTGGTTGCTCTATAAAGCTAATGAATGATTTGCATATTTTACGGCCCTATTAGTCTTGAGTGGGAGCCTATTGGATTTATCTTTTCACTCCCTCGTTGGAAACTCAAAATCATAAAGCTACAATTGCATTTTAGGTCTTGTGCTGGCATCTTCTCTAATTATGAAATTTGGGGAAAATGATCCTCGTGATGATGCACCTTGTTTAAATCAATTTTTCGTTTCAAGAGGGGCAGATATCTCACTGGGCTGGGACAGATGAGAGCGAGATAGCTGCAGAAGAGGAGGAAAAATTGGGGTCAAAAGTTTACGCGCTGAGCAAGTCTCCGTCATCTGTTCACTCGGAGCTTGATGCCAGCCTTATAATAGCGATCTTGACTCTCCACACAAAAGACAGAATAGCTTTGAATTACATATGTTGCACGGTGCACTCCAGGTGAACCCTGAAAGCGCGGTGACCTCGCTTTTGGAACCGAAGGATGGGACCCCCCACCCGTCCCCCGCAACAAGATTGAGTGGTTGGCGTTTTATTAGGGCGGTTGATTGGTGAATTTCCTTTGAATAAATTGCATTTGATATGTTTAGGGACGAGGGCAAAATTTGCATTTTGAGGATTGATACTCTCGACCCGGTCACAGGGTAATGGGAAGGCCCACAGCCCCCAAACTGAGCCCCCAGACCCCTTAAAAAACATTTAGCCCCTCTCTTCCTGATCGGTTGAATAGAAGCCTTTTAAGAAAGCAGATGTTTTTTGTGAGTCATACAGAGAAAGTTTGAAAAATATTTTTTTTGTGGCAATACATTCACTATATATGTATGTATTTAATGTTTTTCATTGGGCCTATTTAATGGCTTTTGAGAAAGAACGCAGATCTTTCTCAAAGCACACTAAAATATTGAACCTTTGGTTGAAAATGTAAACGCGCAATAAAAAATACAATAAATTAGTGAAAAATGGCTGACAACAAATCTAAATCGATACCAAAAATAGAATTATTTTATTGAAATTTAGATTAAAAAGCATGTTTTGCCTAAATCGCATTTACTTATATGCAACCGACAACAAGGCGCACACGAACTTAACAACCTTTTGTTAAAAAAGTACACTTTTCATTTCAAACCAGAATAAAACAACTTATCATCTAAGATCCCTTTGATAAAAAAGGATCAATTAAATCAGACTATATTGGCACTTTCGATTTCATCAATGTTTTATCGTCTTCTTAACAGGAAATGAATAGAAAAGTACACTTAATTTTAAACAAAGCAACGTCATTTTATTTGTAGAAATGTAACATATTTTCAGAAACAATAACACACAATGCAAACATATTTTTTGCACACAAGTGTTGACATGTCAATGCCAAAGTTGTTCATTCACAACTTGTTTATTGAAGTAGTAAGGAGAAGTAAGAGCTCGTCACTGAAGGCTGTAAGTCCGTTCACCCAAAGTCTCAGCGCTGAACGTTATTAGGCCTATTTCATACGTTTGTTTTTTTAAAATTACGTTAATTCAAACGTTGGCAGCTTGATTGTTAGCACTTACATCACCTTAAAGTGCACATAGCAACATATTTAACCTTTTGAAATATATCTGCAACTTCCTTCAGTCATTTGTAAACATTTCTTCTGGCGCCCGTGTCTAAAATATTCTGGCGCAGTTTCAATTACGACAACATATTAAAAGAGTAAGGAAGTTGTCCATGCAGTTTCTAAAGGATGTAGCTGCTCATATGCTCCTCTTCTTGGTTTGAAGGTCACTAAGTTGTTGGTGTGATCCAAGTTTGCTAGTGACCATTCTTAGTTATTGTGCTGTTGCCGATAGAGGTAAAAGGAACAAGTGGTGGAAAGGACAGTCACACGTGACACACACAATCTTGTGTGTGTGAGTGTTTACCTATATCAAAATATTTCCATTAAGGTATGAAAGGTGTTTTCTAGCCCGGATCCTTGGCACATCTTGAATGCAGGGAGAATTTTTTATCCTGCTGTCAGGGCTCGGTATAGACAAGAGACCTTGTGAGAGCCATCTGCAATCTGTCACTATCGTCACAGCACTTCTATGATAATCTAAATTTACAGTAAACTGTCAGCATGATGTATATAGGTTAAACAGACCTTCACTTCACACTATATGCTCTGAAAGAGAACACCATGATCTGTCTGCTAGCTTATTTTGTCCTAAAATACAATCTCTGCCACGATGTTGTAATGGGTTTTCCTTCACATTAAGAGCAAAATAGCTCTTTAAATTTGGTGGAAAATTACTTAGATAGTGAAAGCTAGTTCAACGTTGTTTCCAAATGCTCCCTTTTAGTCCAATGGTCAATTGAATGATCATTATCCTTTTTATATGTTGTGTACGCTGCATTGTTCAAAAAGATGTTCCAGATGCTTTATTCAGACATTCAAACATGCAGCATCACCTTGCAGGCCTGGACTATAGATAACGGATATTACCGGGACTTTTATCTAAAATGTTTGTTTTTGAGCACTAAATCGGATTCTTGGACCTTCGTGATAATATGTATTAATAAAGATATTCACAGCTGAACATTAAAGAAAAAAGTAGTCCGTAGCAACAAGTTGAATGACCTGTAAAAACAGTTGTTCACGCAAGGATAACTTGGAGAGTAAGTGGATAATAGCCAAGCTGATCTGGCTCATATTTATACAGGACCTATATATAATAGAATGGCAGCAGACAGTAAATTTAGATATCATGTGAAGTCG
This sequence comes from Micropterus dolomieu, assembly GCF_021292245.1. NCBI lineage: Eukaryota > Metazoa > Chordata > Actinopteri > Centrarchiformes > Centrarchidae > Micropterus > Micropterus dolomieu. The sequence continues at coordinate 19,761,830 of NC_060158.1, read as the reverse complement.
TCTTACCGCTGACATTATGTTGACATATTGCCACTCAGGTGGTCTCTTGGCCATACGGATGGAGTGGATATATGGCGGAAAGTACATCAGCTGCCATTTACAATGAGTTAGATGCGAGAAAGCCTGTAACATGCACAAGACAGCAGCAGCTCTATACCTTACAGCAACAGCGTGCTCACATTGAAGAGCAAAATCTGAGGCCTGCCTCTGGTCACTGTGAAAAAAAAGAAGAATTCATCTGTTTTAAGTCGTCTCCATCAGCACATCCAAAAACTAGAGGTTCAGAGATGGAGATCAGCACTGTGGGAAAAAAACATTTAATATTAAAAATATCAGCAGATCTCTGTAGTTGCATGACAGACAATTCCACAAATGCATGTCCAACTGTTCGACGTGTGATTTTCGAGATAGTTGGAGGTCTTTGGCACATTTTAAAAATCCTTTGGGGACCTTTATAGAGTGTTGACCCGCGCTAAGTGCTCCCCCAACTCCCCAGAGTTGAACAGTCCCTGTAAAACTGAAGTCCAAGTCCGGGGTGAACCCCAGGTCACTGCGTCTAACAAATATGAAAATGTCGCCTCTTTGGAAAAAGGGCACGCCTTGTTGTTTAACAAAGACTGTCAATGGGTAAGATTAATCAGAAACAAAATGGAAACGGTGTCACTTCGGGGTCAGGCAGAAGTTATCTCTGTTTAGGGGAGCGAATAGAATAGGGGGTGGGGGGGACCAGGAAAAAGAAAAAAAGAGAGAAAAGAAAGCTTTCAATATTTCCGAAGTTTGGCCTCTTGTTTCTCCACGCAGAGGCCTTGTTGACGTGGACAGTGTGGATCAGCTTTGCGAAGAGCTGCTGCATCTTCAAGGGACACAGATACAGTGTGCCACCTCGGACATGGAGGGGAAACACGACCTGGACGTGATGGCTAATGGCGAGGAACACGGTCAGACACTTTTACATATTTTCTACCTTAAAAAAACATGCATTTTCAAAAATGTGGCTTCTATATTTTTTGCTATATTTAAATATATGGGGGTCTGAAAAAGGATGATCTGAACATGTACAATTTATTTCCCTAAAATAATTATATTAAAAGTTGTTATTATTATTATAACAGTTATTATTATTGTACCTTGGAATATTAGCCCCTTTAAACCTATAGTACTCCCAACAGATTTGCATATTTACAGCACAACGTTATTATATTTGCCAGTGTTGTTTACATTTAAGTGTTACTGCAGCAAGCGCAGAGACTCTGTTAATCAACATATTCCAGATGTGTATTGAAATGTTGGCAAATTGTTTGTGGAAAATGATTTTTATATATTTCCAAATGTATCAGAATTGGAAAGTTGTTTTGGATATGAGGTTGCTTGTGCTGGGCAGAGTAATTCTAGTATCTCTTCCTGTAAATGGTCTTCATCCCAAATCCCACGCTTTGTTTTTGGCATCTGGCTATGATGATGCAAGTTAGGTGTCCAGTAAGTGTTTGTCCAGTGTTTGGATGAGCTTTTCATTGGCGGTTAACACAGGAGAGGTAGCAAAACGTGATGTCCGTGCGGTCAGTGCCAGATAAGTTTCATGTGGTATTATAGGGACAAATGGCAGACCAGAAATGACTTGAAATGATTGCCATGTCCTGGCAAATTGCAGAAAACCACCGTTTTCACATTTATAACCGTGGAAATGATGCATGTACACAGTTGTGCAACGTGAGAGATGAGGGTTCTCTGTTTGTGTGTGTGTCATAGTAGGGTATTAACCAGGTTTTACAGAAGTCATATGCTTTACATGTAGGCTTGTATGTCCGCAGAGCAGCGGCTCGTCAGTGCTTGCAGGAAGCTTGTGCACTGACACTGTTGTCTTATTCGATAATTTAAGACACAACAATGGGATTTGTATTGTGCAGCCATGTTTTTGTTTGTTTTCCTCACCTCACCTCTTTGTTAGAATTCAACACATTTTAAACTCCAACGACCAATATTCTCGCCACTACTAGAAATAGCCTTTTGTTTGTGATAACCTTTATTTTCTCGGGGCTTGAATTTCACATGCACTTTCTTTTCCAGAGGAGATGGATTTTTTCCCATGCAGGAAAGCCTCACCCACATAAGTTTGGCCCCATGCAGTAAACAAGTTAGTTGATTGGTTTTGCTTTATATACTGTGATTTAATAAGGAAAACACCAACGTAAGCCAGTGCGAGCAGTGTTGGTGGTGCCAGTGCCATGCTTTCCATTGGTTCCTGTTTACATGATGCCCACAGGACGCGCGGTGATTGGTGGCGCTTCACACGTGACCAGGCAACTTTGTACATTTGACAGGGAGTAGGAGGGTTTTGTGGAGATCAGAAAAACGACAGCGCGATAAAAATTAGTATTGTTGCACTTCACAAATTAATGACCATGAGTTCCTACTTGATAAACTCCAACTATATCGAGCCTTCCTTTCCTCCATGCGACGAATACCAACAGAGCGGATACATCCCCAACCCTGGTGATTACTACGAGCGGCCAAAAGATACGGGCTTCCCCCATCACGACGAGCCATCCTATCCGAGGTCAAACTACACAGAATCTGGCTACGATTACGGTAACATCCCCGCCAACGGACTCGATGATTTCAGCGAGGGACATCACGCACAGCCGCAGCCGGTTCCACAGAGCCACGGTCCTCGCCTCACCGCGGCCCCAGACGGTGGCGCAGGGGCAAATCCCAGCAAAGACTGCAGCCTCGCAAGTGAGGTCTATCCCGGCGTAGCGAAGGGCAAGGAGCCGGTGGTCTATCCTTGGATGAAAAAGGTCCACGTTAACACCGGTGAGTTATCGTCACGGTTAAATAGCAGAACCACAGAGAAACAACCACTGGAACACGCAAGCCTATTGAGGCAGCACTAGTAGCAGCCCTTACAACAGCAATTTACGACTATCGAGCAGCAGGGTCGGTAATTAAGGACCCTCGTAAATTTTATTGCTGTGTTCGTCTGTCGGGGCCATGTGCCTTTGTTGCTTTTTAACCCAAACTACCTCCACCACTGGAGCCGAGCCAAACTGTAATATCCAACCCTGCTGTTTTGTTAATCATTTCTAAGCTTGATCTGTCCCTGGATGCGAGTGCTTGTACACTCGGCATCTCCACATTAAGGTCATGTCCGTAAACTGAAACAAGAGCGAGAGTAAAACAAACAGGGCGGCTGTGATTTCCCACCAAACCCAGAATATGTTTTAGAGTTTTTCAACCTTGTTATGTGTCCAGTGGAGGAAACGATATGGGTTTGGAATAAACGCTATCAGCCTGCATGTAACACCTGCTTGCTTGCCTGTGTATGGCTTTTTCCCCCCTCCAGTCAATGCCAATTACGCTGGAGGAGTGCCCAAGAGGTCCCGCACTGCCTACACCCGCCAGCAGGCTCTGGAGCTGGAGAAGGAGTTCCACTTCAACCGGTACCTGACCCGGCGCAGGCGGGTAGAGATTGCGCACACCATGTGTCTGTCTGAGCGCCAGGTCAAGATCTGGTTTCAGAACCGGCGGATGAAGTGGAAGAAGGAGCACAAGCTCCCCAACACCAAGATCCGTTCCTCCAGCTCGGCCTCGTCCTCAGCCTCGGGGGCCCAGCAGCAGCAGCAGATCAAAACAGGCCAGCAGCTTGTCCCCACGCCGTGCACCGCAGGCCTATAGTGCTTGAACGAACCCCACCCCACAAAAACCCAATCCAGACTGAGATGGCAAATAACACAAGTGGAATTTGATGGACCGATTCTCAGTATTTTACACACATGGTGTTATCTCTTTCACTTTGCCTCCGCCATTGGGCCCCTGTCACGTCCTTTGTACCCTTTCCCTCTCCGGTCGTCCTAGCCCTCTTCATATAAGCTTGAAATTCACCTTTAATTGCCAAGGTGGCAACAAAGTGTTTATATATTTGTTTATTATTATGAAAGGAGGATAACGCACATTCAAACGTAGGACTTGGATCAAAATGTATCTTTACGGTTAAAAATGAATGAGGTAAAAGTATTTGAACTCATTTTTCTATGTTCTCTTTGATGATTGTTTTTCTGTTTAGTTTTTTAATTATTGCTCAAGGAAGGTTCTAATATACTTGAAAGATATTTAGCGAGACTCTAGATGTCTGTTAGAAAACCGTACGGCTGTTTTTAGAGGTATGGCATCAGTCAGAGTAACAGTGTACTTCGTGTGTTTGAGTGGGTTGGTTTACTGTTGAATGTAGTCCAGGTGACTTTCACATTTAATGTACATAGGCATATCATAATGAAGGCACAATAAGGAAAGAATTTCGTCCAGTAGAATTCTGTTTGTTGGTGTTGTAAGGTCTAGTTTTAATTGTGCTAGTCTGTCTCATGTTGTGTTGTGTTCTAAACTGTGAATATTTGTATGTGTCGTCTCAGTAATGACCGTTGTGATGTAGGCTAGTGTAGGCTCAATCTGTCCCTGTGAAATAAATATGTACTTCAGTTATAAGGCTGACTTTGGATATTTTGTCATTGGAAATACTGATTTGGTTTGAGCGCAACATGCATTTTTGAAGTCGCGCGAATGGCAAATGCCTTTAGGTGCCTCCCTTTTTGTTTTATAGATTCATAATTTGGGGATTGCATTTTCAAACTAAAACATTTTATTTTCATGCCGTTTGTTTTTATTTCAGTACATGGAGAATTTTTTTTAGAACTTTTATTTAAAGTATTTGAATCAGTTATCCAGTGTTTGGAGATGCGTGCATAAAATTGTGATGTGAGCATTGGATAATTTACTGCGCCACACTTTCATAATGTCTTATGTATTTTTTTCACTTTGCTACATTTTATGTTATTTGCAGAGAGGATTACCTTGGTAATCAGGGCCCAACGTTGCGCAGTTTCTCTTAAAAGAAGATTTACAGAGGGGAAAACAATTTCAACGTTTTAAAGTGTTTAATATCTATAACCTATTCAGAATGAAGAAGGTCTTACAGGCTGCATTCCCATCTAAAAAACATGGCTTAAAAATGATATGTCTGAGTCCATTGTGTCTTTTAATGCTCAACTGGCTGAAATTCTAATCCGTAAAATGTGCATGAATGTCATGCGCATTTTTTTGGAAAAAGATGAAATGTGGTTTAAATTTAAGGGTCAAATATCAGCTGCTTAAGTGTTGCAGGCTTTGCTGCGTACATGGGAACCAAACCAACCTCAAATTGTTAAATGTATCCGGCCACACATATTGTTCTCACTTGCCATTATAAGTAGATCTCAGCCAACTTCAGTGCACCAGCGTGTGAGTGTTGGTCACTACCTGCTACATCCAAACAATGGCGAGTTCAACCAGGGGACACGGCCGGTTCTGGCCAATCACCGACTCAGAGCACTTCTTCTGACCCCTGACCTTTCGACACACACAGTGTTCAGACCATACATCAGTGCTGAGACATCCACGAGCTTTTTCTTCCCATTTAAGATTTACGCGGAAAACAAAAACGGTGTTTAGGTGCGAATCTGAGCCATGAATTTCCCCAAAATTATTCTTAGAGACAGCTCTTCTGCAATTCATCACAGAAACACCCCTGTCAGGCCACGTAGAGAGGGCAGATATTAGCTGAAAGATGCTGGCATTGTGCGTGTAATTTAGTATGGTTTTCAATATGTTTTTTAGCACTGATGGTTTCTGCTCAGCATTTATGGAAATAATGGATTAATTAAATTAAATTAATGGATTAGCAATGCTTTGAATCGTAAATTAGATAAAACTGTCACTCCCCACAATTCCCACAGTAAAAACCACAGAGTGGCAGGCTGAATTTACACAAACAGTATTTTAGTAGAAGCTTTAGATCACTGTTTATAGTTTTCGTTGCATCGTTCAAATGTATTTACTTCTTTGTCAGCATAAGAAAAATAATCTTGCAGAAATGATAGAAACCCTCTTTGCTTATACCCCTCAGCCCCTCTGTGCAGCAGTTGCCGCAGACATGGAAGCTGTGCAGAAGATGGCGTTGAGGCTGATTGGAAACGGTTTTGCGCAGACTCAAAGAAGTCCAACTAGTTAAATTACAGCTTTCAAGTCATTTGATTCGCGAATAGAGGTCACTTCCAATGTACTGAAATTTTAATTCGCCCGTTCACGTGACTTGTTGAATAATGAATGCCCCGGGGTCAGAAATAGATCTGAAAATCTGACTTATTTTCATTTGAAGTGATCCTCTGCAGGGTGCGAGTCAGATCTCTTCTCCCTTGACAAAACTCTGTCCGTTGGACACAGACCGTCATGACTTGTGAGTAGATTTGGCTGTTTTTCATCTTAAATGTTGTGGAGGTATTGGGCATTTTAAAAGTTGTAAAAAAAAATATCCCGGAAGTTGAGTTTTTTCACGATCTTCTGCCACATATACATGGATATTAATATGACATTTTTATTTCCAGCTATATGTTGCTGTAGAGTTACTGAGCTTTGTAATATCACACTTTGTTATTAGTAAACTTGATTGCAAAACAATGTAAATTGCTTAAAAAATTATTACATGATATGTGTGTGTATTTTGTGCGTTATACAAACGTGATGTATTCAACCTACTTGATCCTTGTTTCATATTGTTCTTCTTCTTAAATGTATAAACCATGACAATATAGGATGATAAAATTCAACCTTCAATTTATGAGACTAAATAATTGTACTAATTTAGTTCAAATGAAACGATACTGGCTGCAGAGGTAAAAATGTTGTACAGGTGTAGCCTGGATGTATACATAACGACTTAAAAACAAAAGAAGCAACAGTCTGCATTTATGTTTGCAAAGTGTGCCTCAAAAATGCTACATGCCTTAAAAGATAGAGCAAAGCCTAGTTGCTTAGATGATTTGATTAATTTATTAATTTCAATCTTAAATTTACAAAAGCAGTGTAGGCCTATACAAGATACAAGAGTTAGCGTAGTTAAACAACAGTAACAATGCAAAGAGGGTATCTGTTGCTTGAATGAGCCTTTCAATGAGAGTGAACACAATAGTCAATTTAGACACTTGTTAAACATTAACAAAGTCCTTAGGTTATGTGACAGAGTTTACAATAGTACTAATGGTTTATCGTTGTAGTTTTTATCATTATTAGTGTTAGTATTGTTATTGTTCGGCTATTTGCACTTACCTGGCACAAAAGGCACAAAAGCCTGTTACTTGTGATCGGGGAACTTTTTCAGTCATAATAAAGAGCCAGTACGTTCAACATAAAAATTCAATTTGCTTTATTACAACCACCTTTACGCAAACAATTACGGCCGTCCTAGTCCTTCTGCATCCATGAGAGATTGTTCCAAGTCAGCTTAAGGCGTTGAATTTCGCATTAGCCTTCATGTTGGTCGGTGTAAACCTCGCAGAAAGAGTTATTTTCGGCTGAGTGTATCGGTAACCCAAGCCTGGCTGTTAAGAGCTTCGAGTGTCAACATTGTGGGAAGATATGGACCGCCGTCTGGCCATCATCCAGAGGTCTGCGCATCTAACTCCTGCTCGCTGACAGTGACAAGGAGCATTGATTTGTGTAAATAACATTTGTTTTATGTTAAAACTGTTGAGATTTAGAACATAATCAATCATCTGCTATTTTAAGTCTGAACAAAATGCCACAAAAAAGTGAAAAAAGTAAGCTACCAGCTCAGGGCCTCTGCTTTCCATGTTCTCCTTGTTTTTGAACCCAAAATAACTTCCCACTCGACTCTGTATGTCTCTGCCCGGGTCAGGGAAAAGTTCAGGTATGGTGGCGAAAGGCAATGTGGGATTATCTTCCAGTGCACGGTCCTGGTGACAGCTCCACATCTGTAATTGTAGAAGAACAAGAAAAAAAATAACATGTACCAGACACAAGCATTCTGTTAGACAAAAGAGAAATAGTCTTTTCATAATCATGCGTCCAAAGCATCTGCGCAAAACTTGATCTTTAACCGTGTTCATTAATATTCTTTCTCTTCTCTTCAGTTTTAGAAGCGTTGAAGGTGAATTATTAAGAGCTGGTCTGCTTCTGTTCCTGTCTTTAAAAGTTTAGCGCTCAAGTTGTAGTTTGAGAAGACAAAGGCTGGTGTGGGTGTGGGATGCTGTCTATGTCCGCCCCGAATGATTAATAGTTGCGGTGGGATTTTTCCACGCCCGCTGCTTGGTGTTGACGGAAAACAAGCGCCAAACGGTGCCCAGAGCAGAGAAACTCTTCCGGGCTAGGACATTTGGCAACACCTGGAGTGGCAGAAGCCAGATTTCTTCCATGGCGCACACATGACGCGTTGTTTAGATAGAAATTGGTTATTACAATTATATTGGTGGTTTTGGAAATCTACAGCAGGATTATGGCTTACTAGCTACTATACTTCTACAACTTTGCCATCGTAACCCCCTTCCCCCTCCCTAAAAAAAGCTCTAAAACTTCCTTTGCACAAACCTGTAATTTCAGTGAGATGGTCATAGGAAACGCGTAAGCGCATGTAGGTCGAATGGGGGTCCATGTAGTGATCAACGGGGTCGAGCAGCCACTCTTTGGTTTCCTCACCTCCACTTTCGGCTCACTGCTGACTGACACGCACCCCTCACGACCACCAGGACGCTCGCCCTCCTTATGTAGGACAGGTAAATGAGTGACTTTTTTTTTTTAATTTGGCCAACAGCATGCAGGCTTTTTCTGATTGAGAACCAGGAGCTGACTAAGTGGTACTACAACCAAACTGTAGCACTGAAGACAGGGGGGCGATATTGAGTAAAGCTCTATCCAGCCCTGCCTGTGTTGTAAAGAGAAAGGACAAGAGGTTTGCTAGACTGATGAGTAATCATTATGCCACCCTTAAATGGCATTTTGTAGAGGGAAGCCCTCTCCATCTCACATAGTGCAAATTATCACGCTGCTGTGCAAAACGTTCTGGTTTTAGCTTGGCTCAGAGCTGTGGCTGCACTTGAGACTCAGCATAATACAGCAGGATTAGCTCTTTCAGCCGCTAACAGGCACCAAAATATATGGCACTTTAAAACTGACAGAACAGTCTTTCCCTCTGAATGGGCGACACGTGGAAAAGCTGCTTCTCCGCGAGAGACTCGCTCCTCTGCCAGATACATTGCAGTGTCACATACCCCTCTTTTTTCTCCCTCCAAACTGATCCGATTCTCCTCAGGGGCAATGACTGCTTCCATTAATGATTCACGGGCTCAAATAAAAGGGATTTAAGTTGACGTTGCGTCACGTGAGCGCGGCGCATAATACTGCGCGATGTTATGGCACGGGGAAGAAAACTGGAGCCCCGGTCTGGCCATATGATGCTGATTATATGCGGGTTACCCCCACTTTCCGTGAGGGGAGTCCGGGCTTTGTAGTTTATTTATCGACGGGGAGAAAAAGAAAAGACTGAAAGAGAGAGGATTCCGGATTTTGTGGATGTATTATTCTGCTGTCACGGACGGATATGTTTTTCCACGCGGACAGAGTCCTAGCCCGAGCTTTGGGAGGATGGATTTTATTTTGAGGTATTTCCGCCGATTGTTCATTACTGTCGTGAGTTATTGCTGTGCGAGGCAGAGGTCAGAAAGAAAAGGGTCCAGGGTTTATGCAGGGCAAGAAAATGAACAGGTACTACGAAGCTATCGATATTCGTCTATCTGTTATTATCTCAGATTCATCATAGCTAATCAAGCGAAACATAAATAGGCCCACAGCATTTACACACAACATAGATAGGCAACAACTGAATGATGTATCTGGGCCGTTAAGATTCAGGCTTTATTCCTCGTTATGCTTCCTAGTCTAAACATGATATTAAAGCTATATTAAAATTAATATTATTCGTTTCAGTGTAAACTTAGAATAGATGCAGCAAGGAATGAAATGTCTGTTTTTAAATGCAACTTGAATAGCACGAGCAGACGGCTATTTATTCAGATAAATAGGCCTGTACAACCGTTTGTAAATAAAGCGGCCATTTAAATATCGGCTTCCAAGAAAAAGTCAAACAGAGAGCGCGGCCGCTCAAAGGTGCAACCGGTCCTGTAAAACAAAACATCTTGGTTTTTTTGTGAGTAAATGATACATCAAGATGAGCTCCATTTAAAAAAAATAGGGAAAAGCGGTGGGGTTGTGTCGCTCCGCCAGGGAAACGAGGATATAATGGAAGACGGAGTGCCATCCAGGACCAGCGCGGCCGCGCTGAGGTCACTGCGCTCCTGCTTGATTTATGGGCGCGGGGACCTGGGGAAGATGGTGCGCGAGAACTAATGACTATTCGATCCGTTGGTGGAGAAAATGCTTACCGGCCAACAGGGAAACAATAAACATGTTATTTGCATAGACCCATTTTTGTGTTATTAGGGATATCACTCTGATAGGCAGCAATATTTGGTTGTGATGTCTCTGTGTGAGAAGAATCTTTGTATTTAGGCTTTTATTTATTCAGTTTCTTTATTCGTTTGTATTTGCCTTGTGTTTCACATGGATGGACATATTTAGGTTGATATTTTGTTACAAAATTTTAAAAGGAATCGAGATGTTATGTTTCCTCGAAGCTGTCAAGATATTAACAGGCCCCTTTAACACAGACCTGGAGCCTGCTGTTAAATCTAAACATTTGACCCAAATAATTTATCTTGAAAATACCTTCGAATTTGACTAGATTTAGGTTAATCTATTTACCAGATGTTGGTTTTTGTGACGTTTCAAAATAAGGCCTAAAGAGTTACGCATAATAAGAATATACTTATGTACAATCAGATTCTGTAACTAGGCTACATGTAGAGCGCTTATTCGAAAATAAAATTCACACTAATACATTTTACAGAACAGGTTAAAAGGTTGTATTATCCTCTGAGAAATTCAAAATATTTATTCCTCATTGCAGAAATCCAGCCAAGTAAAATCAGGCCATCGCGCGGTTTCCGAGACACCTTGAACTGCCTTCGGTAAGTCCATACATCTTTATTGATTTGTGTTATGAATGGTTGATGGTGATATCCTTATTCAATTTCTAATAAGTACCACACACGCCCACCAAAGCACTAGCAGGGACAGAGAAGCAGCTTATGGCTTGTACATTTCCTTGTAGCAGCAATACGACCAGCCCGAGAGCAATAATTCCTTCTCTTCCACTTGTCTTTGTAGTGTAATTTGTCACTATAAAAGTGACGAGGGGAATCGCAGCTCTTGGAGCGGTGCCTCACTCCTTTCAAAAACTACTTTCTGTGAAAGCCATCTGCTTGTAGCTGCAATAGTTTACTGCAGTGTAGTTTTAAAAATGCTTTTTTCTTTCATCAACATTTTCAGATTCTTTCCCCCTAACATTGTTTTACTGCTTATTATGCACGGCAGCAAACGGCCACCACCTCACTGACATTTAACCCTCTGCTCAGGACCACATTAAAGAGAGAGACGAATCAGCATTTTAACACAACACAAAGAAGTAAATAATTATACAATGTGACTACTTTGTTTTAGAATAGAAATAGCCGCGTTGGCTTAAAAAAATCCTCACTCGTGGATTTTTGTCCCACTCACCCTCCCACGCCGTCCGTGTGTTCTACCTTTTTTAATTGTGTCATTGAATTTTGTCCCAGAGCCTGAAACCAACAGAGAAGCTGCAGCCCTGGACGTGTTTACAGCCCGGGGAAGCTGAGAGGACATAAATCTATAAAAAAAATTTTTTCAGTCATTCTCTTGGCTGCATGGCCAGCATTACCATGCAGAGGGATTCCCCCTGCTACCGACTCTCTTCTCCTCTGCGCCTCGCCGCATGTCCACCGCTTTGCCTTTTGGTGATGAAACTTCTTCACATATTTCACACCGTGCTCCCCGGTGGGGTTTTCCCTTGATATACACCGAACACGGCTTTGATCTGAAGTTGTTGTGATTTCTAATCTTAAAAAAAAATAAAATACATACATATATTCTACATACAAGAAGCCATGCAGGCAGTGGGAGAGCTGGTGCTGAAATGAAAACGAATTGCGTGTCCTTGTGCCAAAAAATGAGGATCGTATGCTAAAATGCGGGTTAATGATTAAGCCGTGGATAGAAGCCCTTTTATGTCCTATGGAAATGGAAATGCAGCATGGTCAGCGGCTGATTATTCCTTTGTATTCTTCCCCTCTCTCCAACATCTCATCCACTGGGCTCATAATTCCACTGCAGGACGTGGAGTAAATAATAACAAAACGATTTAAAATACTGTAAGGATGGACTTCCATGCCATTTGTAACGATGTATTATTTTTCCTAGACACACTACCTCATTTGGTTGGGGGAGGAGGAGAGGCAACCACTTGATTTGAACTGGCTTTCCAAGGCGCTACTTATTTGCATAATTTTTTTGTCTATGGTGACGCTCTGGTTCGGGGCAGTTCACTGGTGTCTGCATGGTACTGGTGAAGGATCACATAGTCCAGCATAGCCTTGGCTGAGTTTAATATTGCCATGAAGCCCTGGCCATTGCTCTATAGCATGACGATAAATTCAGTGGTGAGGCCAGATAACTCTTATCTCGCTGACCCGACTGCTCACGCCTGCTTTCGTAATCTCAGTTTACCCATCCACGTCGAGTAGGAAAAAAAGAAAAGCAAGAAAGGAAAGGGGTTTCTCTCGGCTCTTCCCTTTTTTGTTGTGGCTGCTAATGCCTGCTGTATGGCAGGGCGCGTTCTGCTGCTGCTGCTTCACCCAGCCAGCCCTGCCTTTAAACTTTTCTGTGGATTACTGCTTTGATCGATTTCGTCGCTGAATGAGAAAATATCTCTTGGTGCTCTGCATTCGTCGTCAGAGGATAAGGTAAGCAGGCCAGAAATAGGCTCCCTCGGTTGTAGATGGCGGAGTTTGTGTGTCGCGCGGTGATTTATCATCGTATGACTTAGATCTCGGTTCAGGAAGAGTTCACACACACAGTCAGGCAGCCAGATTTTTCAAACGTGGAGCAGGCGGCTCGTAGAGAAGCTCAAGTCTGTCATTTGTCTCTCTTTCTCTGCCATTTACTACTATCGCAATGGCTTGCCTGGAGATATTCACCTCAAAGCTTTCTGATATCTTTTCCAGGTCATCGTGAGTGCAGATATAGTGAAGACACCTTCTTTCACTCTGCGGTTTAGCTGCGTTGAGGGCAAGCTCAGGGCTCATTTTATAGTGATTTGCTTCTTGTTATGCACGGCTGCACAAACCAGAGTTGTTCGACATTGCCTTTTCATTTCTCTGTGCTCATTCTGCGAAAAGGCATCCTAGTTATGTGCCTGCTCCTGGATCATACTATACATATGGATTGTGAAATAAACATAATAATAAGAAAGAGCTTTTTTTTTTTAAAGTAATACCATCGTTATTATAGGGATTGGATTTACTGACAGAAAAATAACAACAGGGACTTAGTTTCAGCAGTTTTTGAAGTTGCAGTCAACTTATTTAGATTTTATTTAGTTTTATTTATTTTAATTTAATTCAAATAATCTGCTCCCTTGATTGGGGCGACTGCAATGGTTAAGCTAAATGCGGACATGAGTGCAGACAAAAGACCTGTAGTAAAAATAGCATTAAATAGTAAATTAATAGGGCAGGTATAAATTGTATTTGTACTGAAAAAGATATACTTTATTAAATTACGGCATTATTATTAGTATTGTTTGTAGAATTATTAGTGTTATTTTGTTTATTATTAGTATTACTATTATGCATTGCACTTTTCTATGTTTAATGGCAATGGTTAAACAAGGAGTCCACATTAAATATTCCACCATTTCATTATAAAATATTTTATCAAAATGACCCGTAGATCTGTGTCTATATGGTTTTATAGTTTCCCCAATAATCTTTCAGCGGCTGATCCCCATGGTTACCTGTATGAATTATGGTGGTTTAACAGCAAGCTCTATCTGTGCCACCCCTGATTTCTGTCCGCCTGAGTACCGGGCTAGGCTTCACACCGGGCCGCTCATTCCGAGCAGGCCGTCCCGACCCACTGACCCCCATATATCACCACGACGGGCCGCCGTGCAGACAGCACCATTATGGGCCTGCAAGGAAAAGTTCGTACAGTGCTCATGAAGATGCACGGATACCCGCCCGGTTTTTCAGGTTTCCTCGTGGCCCTTCCATTTATCTTGCAGCATGTAAAGAAAAGAAAAAGAAGAGAATGCGGTTGTTGGCCGAGGAAGCACAGTGAATTGAGGTCTATCCTGTTACTCAAGGAAAATGAGTTTAAATATTTGTGGTATATGTGGACTATTTTCTGTTGCTACACAGGAAATAAGATATAGTACTGTTGACAGCCCTGTTGGTAGCATAACATTATAAAAAAGATATTATTTTCCCGTGTGGTAACCAGCTAATAAGCTTTTCATACAGCACCCCTTGTACCTGCAGCATTTTCTGTGAGCCGTAACTCTATTCAGTCTAATTGTTAATAGGCTCAGAGGTTTAAAATGTCATGCAGTTTCTTGTTAGGTCCTAAAATTGATTTGGCAACCCGAAATGCTTTTGAAAAGGTTTTTGTTTTGATGTGGTTTAGCACAGATGGTAATACAAGGTTAGTGCATGCCTTTGTGCCCTGTGTAAGCCATAAGGTAAACGGTAATAGTCTACAGAACGGTTGGGCCTATCTTGCTTCCATAGTCTCCAGTGTCAGGCCTGTATTGAAAAGTAAGATGGATCGCTACCATTTCTTCTCCTCACAGTGCTTCTTGTAACCCTAGGTTCACCCGAGGAGGCCATTGGCGGAGAGGCGTCACGTGACCACGGGGTGCCAATGTTATTCTACAAGGGTGTCAAGACCCTGTCAGTTTCTGAAATAAATATTGGGAAACGGCGAGATGCAAAAGGCAACCTACTACGACAGCTCCGCAATTTACAGTGGCTACCCATATCAAAGCGCAAATGGCTTCAGTTATGATGCCAATCAGGTCCAATATCCCCGGGCCTCTCATGTGGAAAGTGAGTACCATCGACCTGCCTGCTCCCTGCAGACTCCTGACGGCTCCGTGGCTCTGCAGAAGCCGGGGGAGATGGCGGAGAGCTGCGACAGGACCACAGCCATTCAGGCGGCGCAGTCTAAGGTTCATCCCGAAAGCAATCAACCGCAGGTGCCGGTGTCAGGCCCACCCCCTCCCTCACAATCCCCCGGTGCTATCAGCCAAAACACAAGCAACGGGTCCAACCAGCCCAGTGCCAAGAACGGCTCCCCGACCTCCACTGGTCGCAGCAAACATATCTTCCCCTGGATGAAGGAATCCCGTCAGAACACCAAGCAGAAACCCACCAGTAGCTCCAGTTCAGGTACTTTCAACTTTAACATTGCTGCTTCTGCTGACACACACATTCAGCTTGATACAATCTGACCAGAAAGTTACATAAGTTTTGTTGAGGGGGGACACAATACACAGAGGGGGTGGGTGGGTGGTAGGGTAAAGGGTTAGGAAAAAAAAAAGGGGGGGGGGGGGGGGGGGGGGGGGGGGGGGGGGGGGGCAACCGCGTTAGGAAGGTTATAATATTTTTTTTTGTGCCAGTGTCAGAGTGATAGTTACTCTATAACATTTTAGTCAGTTATTTGTGTTATTATATTGCATTATATTTTTATATGATGTTCCCTATGGGGGGTCCAACAACATCTAAAAATTACCACAGAGTGTAATCAAGTAAAAGTGTGCAAGTGTTACTTTTATTGGATCTACCTCCTGAAGTGATTTAATCATATATTCTTGAAAATTCTCCAAAATGACCAAACCTTGTATTCTACACCATAAGGTTGTATACTGTGGAAGAAATGTGTGCCTCAACATTGGAAGTGTCCCACCAATTGTTGTCCCTGTGCCCTGAAGCTGACCTGTCCCTACTGTAAACACGCATCTCCACTGATCACATAATGTTCCCGGAGAGACAACAAACAAACACGCACAACAGTTGTTTCAGTTTGTCCTGCTGTTTTGATTAGAGGGAAACTTGGTGGGCCAGAGTGTGTGTGTATGGGGAAGGGGGGGGGGGGGGGGGGGGGGGGGGGGGGGGGGGGGGGGGGGGGGGGGGGGGGGGGGGGGGGGGGGGGGGTTGTGTTTGGGGGTGTTTATTTACATGGAGTCGATCTAAAAATTCAGTGATGCTCATCTTCCTGGTCTATTTTGTAATTTTTGTGGGTAATGTTTCAATTACTGTACAGTTAGTATTCGAAAGTAAGAAATGATAACGCAAAGTGGTGTGGCTTCATTTTAATTTTTAACAACCCCTAAAAGTGCTAACCTTTTATGCACGTAGGGAAGCCAGATCCTGCTAATTTGATTAGAGGGAAACTTGGTGGGTCAGTGTGGGGAGTTTGCCTTTTGGGAGGCTTTATTTACAAAGACTCAAAACCAAAAAATCAAGAGATGCCAGTGACCTTGTTTTGTAAATTAAGTGGGCCATTTTGTAGTTAAAGGTAGCCTCCCACAGTAAAAGTTGAAAATATAAATAAAGGAGGTGCCTTTAATTTAATTTAATAATGATTTATGTTTAATAATGGTTTTTTAAATTAGTTTGTAACAACACGTGAATGTGCACTTTTACGCACATTTTATGTTCGTACGTAAGCCGGATCCTGCTGAAAATTTGGTGCGTCAGAGAATTTTGGTTTGGGGGTGTTTCCGTGCATAGTGCTAATCTAAAAAAAAAAAATAAGAAAGATGCTATCTTCCTGTGCCCTTAATATTTTGTTTATTAAGTGGGTACATTTTCTAATTAGGTTATAGGTAGTCGTATACAGTAAGAGCTAAAAAGCAAAGCAGTATGGGGTCCACTTTAACACATACACAAGCCAGATCCCGGGTAATTTTAAATGCAGTAGTCTACAGCAAGAGTTTAAATTGCAAAACAGTGTGTCGCCCTTCATTATGATTTATGTTTGGGAAGGTGTTTTCATTTATTTTAACAACATGTTGTGGTGCTAACACATTTATGAAAAGCCTTTTACGCACGTCTTAACGCGCTTACAGACAGATAACAATATTCATGTGCTTAACTCACGTTTCCCAAATCATTCTCTTTCGTAAATTAAGCAAACTAGCCTCTTAAAAATGAATTAATAAATACTCATACAGTAATAATCGTTATCACAAGTGATTGCCCTACATACATGGGTATTCCTCCTTTCCCTCGTGTTATCTTCTCTTTCATCTCAGTAATAACCTAATCGGTCAGGTTATGTCATGCTGCATCCCTTTTTGCTCCAGGTTTGGGCGACAGGTAGTGAAATGTATTAAGTGTTGGCCGCCTGCCACAGTGGTAAGTAGACCAACACCTTGCTATTCTGCAGCCAAGCTCCAGCCTCTTAGAAGGGGAGTCTTATCAGTAAGGGCAATGCAAACTGCTTTATACACCCAGAGGAATACATAATGCTTGTGTTTGCATTACGCGTGTGCTACACTGTGACTACGGGGGAAGATGAGGTTCAAAGTGTTTTAGTAGGAAGTCTGAGGTTACCTGTTTCCATATTAGATATTGACCTACTCTTCTCCAGTTACATTTTCCCCCCTTTGCAGATAATGTGCACACAGGCGTAGTGTCAATACATTGATTGTTAATCGTCTTATGGAGCCCCCATGATGACCCTTGTGATTTGAAGTATATGAAACAGATTTATTTAAACGTTTTGATGTTTGTGACACACGTGCATGTGAAGAGGGAGAAGGAGGACATAGAGAAAGAGCCGATGATAAAACCCCTATTTAAGTAGTGGACCAGGGCATATTTATCTAGTGAATAGTTTGCTTACCATCCCCACCGCCTCATGATGGTTGAAAGTTATCAGCCTGTTGTCACACGGTTTGGCTTTCACTCTCACTCCCTATCTCTGCCCCTCTCTCTCTCTCTCTCTCTGTCTGCTTGTAATGGATTACTGATTGACATCCTCCTCTCCTCCTCCCTGACAGTGGAGAGTTGCCCCGGAGACAAGAGTCCTCCGGGGTCAGCAGCATCGAAGAGGGCCCGGACAGCCTACACCAGCGCCCAGCTTGTGGAGCTGGAGAAGGAGTTTCACTTTAACCGGTACCTCTGCAGACCTCGGAGGGTTGAGATGGCCAACCTGCTTAACCTCACCGAGAGACAGATCAAAATCTGGTTCCAGAATCGCAGGATGAAATACAAGAAGGATCAGAAAGGTGTCGGAATGATGCCTTCCCCTGGTGGACAGTCCCCCCGGAGTCCTGTGGGCCCACCCTCTGGTGGTGGCGGCGGCGGAGGAGGATACCTCAACTCTATGCATTCTCTTGTAAACAGTGTACCTTATGACTCCCAGTCGCCGACGTCTTACAATAAACCTCATCAAAATGCATACGGTATGGCCACGTCATACCCCCCCCCTTTAAACAGCTCCCTCAACAACTGCCCGCCCTCCCAGAAGAGGTATCCCGGGACCGACTCGGCCACGCCCGATTATGACGCGCATCCTCTCCAAGGCAATGGCAACTATGGGACGCATATGCAAGGCAGCCCCGTTTATGTCGGCGGAGGTTACATCGACTCAATGCCCAATACTGGGACCTCCGTTTTCGGTCTGACCCACCTCCCGCACCCGCCGCCCGCAAACATGGACTACAATGGAGCAATCACAATGGGCAACAGTCAGCATCACGGAGTGTGTGATCCGACACCGACGTATACAGACCTAACGTCGCACTACTCTCAGGGAAGAATCCAGGAAGCGCCCAAACTGACGCATCTGTAGCGGTGGCGCTGCCTGGATCACTCCGCCCATTGTCTTCTCCACCTCCAGACACATTACTGCTTTGTTTCTGCGCCTTCTCACGGCTCCCACCTTCTCTCTGCTTTTTGTTTATGTTTTCTATAGTTTGATGTGTGAAGTAGCGTAGGATAAATAATCATGACTTGCTTGAATTTTTCTCTATTTGCTCGTGTAATTGTCTCACGATGACCTTTATCTGGCCTGTAGACGTCTAGAGCGGGAGGGAGGGGGGCACAGTATATGCATAGGCCTATTTAATCTTTTTTTTTTTTTAATCTTGTTTTAAAATCGCAACTCAAACAGGGTATTATGAACATGTTATTCATTTTAATGTGAATTTGTCCGTCTTTTATTTATCCGCAGTTGAAGAATTGTGTTTTGCATTTTGTTGCACTTGTGAAGGGTTCCTTCAAGAGCCACGAGTTGGGGTAATGAGGGATATACATTTTCAAAAACAAGGGTCATGAGCTTACACGCAACCTCCCTTGCTTGTGTTGTTCTATTGGATTTTCTAATGTTATTTATTTTGTTCGGTGTAAAGATAAAATAGTCCTTTAGTATTATTTGACACCTCTGCGATCCTTGTGTGGGGAGAAGGTTAGGGGAAAATTAGCGTCTCTGCCCCTTTCAGCTCATACACGTAGTCTGCAGAAGGTCCTGCAGCAGCAGCACACCATGCTGCTATTATAGGCTATGTTTCCATTTTTTCTACTTCGAGGAGGTGTTTCCTTTTCTCAGCGAATGTAAAATCAATCAGTCATGCAATAAGGGTGGACAGAAGGACACACGTTAAACGTTTCTTTATTGAAGAAAAAAAACAAAACCATTTTCTTTCGATGTCATACATTCCATGCTGCTCCGGTTCAAGAAATAAATAAAACAATTGAAATATAATTGCAGCAAACCTTGTAGTTTTAATTTAGACACATGAGAAGCATTTCACAAGATTACAAAATTAAATTTCAATTCAAGTTTCTTAAATAAAAATGTTATAATATATTCCTAGTTTTGCAATAATTTCATGACGGTGTAGAATTGTTGAAGGTGATAATCCAAAAAAACATTTTTTTTTTTTGACAATTGGCAATATAAGAGAAGGCTAAAACAATAACATTTTAGTAGTTAGGCTAAATAATAAACCATGGATGATAATTGGTGAATTTCTATAGTTGTACAATATTTCACAACACAAAATAATGTGAAACCAACGGCCATATTTCAATAACATAAAAGGGAATGGCCGCAGATAAAGTCAAATACTGAAATGCTACTTTTTTTTTCTCCCTTCTTGATTCGACGTGAAGAAAAACTCTCGGGTGGCCTTCTCCCCTCTTCTCATCTGCGTGGGCACATCCATAATAATAAAAATGTCACCCGGGCCGTTGATGGAGATTCTGCAAGAAGACAACACGCCAAATTAGAAATCGTTTGAAAAATAATTCCCTGACATGCGGTCAGAGAGGATACATGCCGGACTAGAATCGTAACTGGGCTTTTTTTGTGTCATTATTCTACAGATTTGCAGATGCCAGTTCCATACGAAATGCCTCGGTCATGTTGTTACAGCAAAGCAAATTATCAGCGCAAAGCTGAAAAACGACAGTATTCCCATATGTATTTTGTTGAAATGAAGGGTCTGTAAATACATTATATATATATTTATTTTTCATTAGAATTTCTTTTCATTGTTTCTAGTAATTTCTTAACAGTGCTGATTCCTATAAAAAATACAATACATGCACACATGGAGATATAATGATTATGTTGTTTTGTGAAGCTCACATTTTTCAGGAGAAAATGCAGGCAATTGTTTTTATGCCTGTTTATTTTCTAGTCAAATTATCCAAACCTTTTTGTACATGTTTCCTCTCTGTGGTTATCAAGCAAGTGCAGTATTATTTGTTCTCACTGATTTTGCACCAAGAAATCATTTTCATCCCAATCTGATTTATATAAGAGGGCATGGACATTAGTAGCCCTGCCATATGGTTAGCAGGGAAACCTAGAACAATTGAACCATGGTGTGTCACAGTAAAAAAAAGAAAGAAAAAAAAGCTGATGCACTGAGTATTTCTGCATCCAACACACACGCACACATGCACACGCATACAATGCAAGACACTGATTTGACCCATATACGCCATACCCAGGTAGCACATAAATAACGTTTTAACTGAAACAGAAGATTTGTATTTCTTTCATTGCATTTCCATCCGTGGGAAAGTGGTCCTAAATCAATCCTGCTGTAAAGACAAGTGTGTAGGACAGGCTGGGGTCCACTTAATGCCGCCACCCACTCCTTTCCTTGCACACAAAGCCTGTGCGTAATTCCAAAAAAGCCATCCATCTCTTCCCCTAGCAACTCCTTCAACACAAGGTCTGGTCTCCTCACAGACCCTGCAAGTCTACCAAAACGACAAATACATGGCGTTGTGTAAATGCATTCAATTCAAGGATAAAAGCCAGGTGGAGAAGCTGCTTCGCCCTACTCACCGTTGGCGCGTTACCTCCTCCTCAGAAGGGAAATGGTCGCATCTTGTGGAGCTGGATTCGTATGTATCTTTCAAAACAACCCTCCAGCGACAGCCTGACTTTAACTGCGAGCAGAAACTGGTTCTAATCTGAGTGGCCAGTGTTTCTCGCCGCTTCCTGGCTGCATTTGATCCGGGGGAGAGTTAGAAGCCTTAAATGTGTTGTGAGGGCACCGAGCTGTCAGACCTTTTGGCGAGTAAGATTGATCGCGCGCAGGCTTCCAGGACTCTTTGTTTGCTATATAAGCAACAAACTGAGAGAGGCCTACCACTTCTCTTCTTCCTCTCTCTTACTCACTAAGCCATATTTTTTTGAATGAAAATACAACATGTATTGCTTGACGAAGAACATCCTAAATGTGGCTTTCAGGGATTAATCTGGAAGGGCTATAAAACCAAACACTGCGGGGAAGAGTTATTCAATAACAGCCATCTACATAATAACGCTGCAAATGGATTCGTTGTAAATGGTCGATTGTGAACGTGTTGGTGTTTGCTTCATTGCAAATTCAGGTGGAATTGATCATGGAAATACAGTGAGATGCCTTTCTCAGCATTGTAGCTACTGTCCTTCCAGTAAAGCCTGCTCTGTCTAGCCTTGCTCTTTTCCCCCCTTAACATCAGTATGAAGCTATTCGAAATATTAAGATCATATATAAAATAAAATACTAATGATGTCAGCTTTTCTTATTCCAAAATATGGACGGTTAACAATCACAAAAGAATGAGAGTCTCTGTGTTAAACTTAGTGTTTGGGGGTATGATCACGCACGTGCACGCGCATGACCTCGTTATAAAATTGACCTTTTGTGGAATAAACGAAAAACCTTTGTGTTTTAATACCATATCTATAGAGGCCGCATAAATAGCCCATAATAAAACATTTTTTTTAGAGTGTGCACGCACATGTATGCGCGTTTACTCTTTAAGTTTCTGGACATTCTCTGCAAATGTTAAACAGCTGTTATGCGATGAAATGGTTTGAACGTGTCATATCCGTCAGTATTAACTTAATGGATGGGCTTTCTATTGCAACACATGTCCATGGATACACTGCATATTTCATTATTATGCATATCTGAAGAAAACCATCTATTCTGGAGTCCAAACTCACTGAACATTGTTGGGGTTTGTTTCTGTCGAGAAGTCTCAATATCAGTTTTTGGGGTATGCTTTTTTTTCCACATCTGAAGCCAGACTCTTGCCTATATGAATAGCTACTGGCGTGAAATGTGTGAGTGTGTGTGTCTGTCTGTGTGTGTCTGTCTGTGTGTGTGTGTGGTGGGGGCGTTCTCGACTGACATCCTCAAACAATACGAGAAAGAGGAGTGCACGAATCCGCGCACCCTAGGCTGGGCTCCTTCCCTGTAATAGTGAGCGTCAGCCATTCTTAAAAAACACATTTTGTAGCTTAGTGGACTGGACTGGAGGGGCAAGAGGAGGATAAACTGAGCGGACAAAGATGTAAATAAAAACAGTCGTCCCCCAGCTGAGCGAGGCGTTCTTCATCAGAGTTTTTGGATCAATCAGGCAGACAGTGGCTTCTTTTGATTAAACCCCAAATTGTCATTGGGCAGAGGTAATCATGTGACAGGCAATTCGGTCCAATTTCAACCTTGTCTCCATGAATTCAATAGTTTAATAGTAGCTCGGTCCCCATACGGCCGTAATCAGTGAAATAGGGGAAAAAACACCAACAGGAGAATTTTTAAATGATTTTTTCTTTCCCGTCCTCACTGAGCCGCAACATTTATAAAAATACGCGTGCAAACTTTCCCCGGCTCTCAGGGAGCGGAGATGAATTACGAATTCGAGCGAGAGAGCGGTTTTATCAATAGTCAGCCGTCGCTTGCTGAGTGCCTGACATCTTTCCCCCCTGTCGCTGATTCATTTCAAAGTTCATCAATCAAGAGCTCGACGCTTTCACGCCCGACACTGATTCCTCCTCCCTTTGAGCAGACCATTCCCAGCCTGAATCCGGGCAGCCATCCGCGGCACGGCCGGCCCAGACACAGCCCCGACGGATGCAGCCCGCTGCCCACAGCCTCCTTACCCCCGGAGTACCCCTGGATGCGGGAGAAGAAAGCCTCCAAGAGGAACCACCTGCCGACCTCCACCGCTACGACCATCTCCAATGGACCTGTGTGTTTCTCTCCAAAAGGTGGGTGATTAAAAAAAACATGGGCTCTTACTGCAAAAGTATTTACTATCTGTTGCTAAATTGGAGCTCAGCACAGAGGCCTTTCAAAGAATACAAATAGGCTGGGGACGTTTTATTCTCATAGATTCGTGGTTGTCGCTTTGCTGTGACTGTGTGAAGCAAGAACAAAAAAGTTTGGGTAAAGTTTGGTGATGTAAGATGATTTATTCCCCTAGCCGTAGCAGAGTTTTGATGTGTGACAGTAATGAAGAGTGATGGAGTGCCGTTGCCGAGGAGGGCAGCTGGAGCATTCATTAGTACCCCACACCAGCCTGGACCTCACTGCTTTTATAGTGCACCTTGTTTGCTTCAAGCTCAGGCTGGACGTTGTATTATGTGTAAAATAACCTGATGAGTATATTTATGCTGCACTGATTTTTGGATAAAAGGTTTACAAGCTATAGGCTTGAGTCAGTAGCTCCAGCGGCCATTTTGCTGCAGCGTGTTGTCAGCCACTCTCTGGTGGCCATAATGTTAGATTCACGGACAGGGTTATGTAACTGTTGGGTCCTGCGTTTTAATCCCACGCTACCGTGCTGCTTATTTTTCAGGCTCGCCTGAGATTGTGGAGAGCGCTGGGGGAGGAGGGGGTTCCCGTCGGCTGAGGACAGCTTACACCAACACACAGCTGCTGGAGCTGGAGAAGGAGTTCCACTTCAACAAGTATCTGTGTCGGCCGAGGAGGGTGGAAATAGCGGCCCTGCTGGACCTGACTGAGAGGCAGGTCAAAGTGTGGTTCCAGAACCGGCGCATGAAGCACAAGCGGCAGACCCAGAGCAAGGAGAACCACAACGGGGAAGGGGAAGGGAAAGGGCCGAGCGCTGAGGACGGCATCCACAGCGACGAGGAGGACGAGGCCCCCCTGTATGAGCGGAGCGGGGCCCTGCTGGAGAGAGATACCTGCTCCTTTCAGAACAACTCTCTTAGCTCCACACAGCAGCTCCACAATGGCGAGTCCATGGGCTTTGCTGCTGCGCCGCTGAACAGCAATGACAAAAATCTGAAACATTTTCCCAACCCGTCACCCACTGTTCCGGGCTGCATGTCAACAATGGGCCCAGGCTCGGCATCTGGCCCGGACAATAGCGACAGTCCCCCGGCCCTGGATGTTTCTATACACGATTTTCAACCTTTCTCCTCGGATTCCTGCCTGCAGCTCTCCGATGCAGCCTCGCCGAGCTTGTCAGAGTCTTTGGACAGCCCCGTGGACATTTCTACGGACAGTTTCTATTTTTTCTCGGAGTCCTTAACTACAATCGACCTGCAGCATCTGAACTATTAACTGAACTCAATCACAAAAACTGTTTTTTGGGGGGACAATACATATCAGCCTAAAATGGTATTAACTCTAATGTTATTTGTATAGGCTATTCGGCACAATTACGCTGTTGATATTTGACTTGACGATTAATGCAAGGTAAGGATGAAATGAAATCACTGAAATAGCTCTACTCAAACGTGACTTGTAATTACCATAACAAACTGATCTCTTGGAATGGAAATTATGAGTGTGTGTGAATAATTATACAATATTAGGCCTATGGAACCTGGTCGTTTTTATTTTTGTATAGCTTCCAATGTCTTGGATATTTTTGTTAGAATACAATTAACTTGCTACAATCCTATGTCTCTGCTGTTTTGAGTTGTTTCATTTTCTATTTGCAGAATTAGTGTTTTTGAATTATTCATACAGGAAACGTGCAAAATAAAAGAAGTAGGGCATAGAAAGATAGAGACGTTAAATTTAACAACAGGTTGGCAATGAATATAAATACACTAGTCCGCGTTGAGTTGTGAAGACACACAAGTGTTTGAATTTTACTTATATTGTAGGATTTAATTTCAACACATTAAGTAGACTACTGTTTTCAAATAGTTTACTGAAAGATATGAAGTCTGTCGTTTTGCAAATAAATGCAAAGGCATCTGTTTTTTTATTTAAAACTTTGATGATACAACTTTTTTAATGTAGTAAAATTACTTTAAAATGTGCAAATTAGCAGTTTATTAACAAATTCTGGATGCCAAATAGTAGCATTCCTTTTGCTAAAATATCATTATATTTCTCTTTTAGATTTACACTGAAATGTTAGCACCCTTTCATGCTGCCTGGAGAAACCCTAACGCAGATTATTTTTATTTTCACCTTCAAACTTCAAACTTTGCAGAGTAAAAACAAATACGCCTGCTCGGATCTTAGCATGACAGGACTCTTAACATTGTGTGCATGTTGCAGGCAAATACCCGAGCCATGTTTGCCTTCAGGAGCTCATAAATCACTTCGTGGCATGAATGAGACGGACATTAAAGAGGCCAATTGTGGCGTAATGTGCACAAATAAAACCCCACTTACATTTTCATATGGGACTCCCCAATTCCTGGGCTAAAAGGGGCTGAGTCTCTGCATGCGTTTGGTAATAATTCATTTTTATAGCTTGTTTAAACACGGGTCTGGCTCGGCGACAGCGGCAACATGCAGTAGCTGCTTACTCAGGTTATGAGGCTGCACTCGTGTGTTAAAAGTAGCCCAAACTCAAAGCAGGCTGCTTCTGGATTAGATGAAATGTATCAGACCAAGAATAGCTGCGGAGAGAGGATCATTATGCAATATCTGAATTTCTTTAAAGAGCATTTTGGGGGGATTTTACAACATTATAGGAGCGGTTATGTAGGTATAGTATTGCAGTTCAATATAGGGATTATGAATGGTCTTGCTCTATCGTATTGCACTTGAGTTGATTTATGGGAATCAGTTATTAGCTGATGCACAACTTGACTCAATAGGTAATTCCACTTTAGCAGCTTTGTGTGTGAAAACGGCAAAACAACCACCGGTTGCGACGCTGGCCTGCACAGATCGATTAAGAAAGTCATCAACACGTGTGAAATTCATAAGCTCGAAGTTCAGCGGCGGTCTATCGAATAATCTGGAAGCCATAAAAAGCCCATCGACTGGCTGAACATTAGCCTACTAGTTAACTGGAGTGTGTGCGTGTGTGTGTGTGTTTAAGGAGGGGGGTATAGGGGTAAAAGGAGTGGGTGGGCAGATTCTCTACACTCCTGCACTCCAGCACCCAGTCACTAACCACAGGGCCAGTAACCAAATCATTCCGAGACAGCGCGCCTTTTCTGCGCACATGTGTTCACACAAAGAGCCAAGAAAGCTCCAGGCCTGGCGAAGTTTCCATGCGCAGGCAAGTCAGGATCCACTGCGCCCACTCACTGCTGTTGCAGAGGCAGCTGTGAAGACAGAGAGGAGAGGAGAGAGGAGAGGGGGCGGGGTGGGAGTAATATTGACCCCACTGCGCTTTTTTCACTGGTGGGAAGTTTGCATCACTTCTTCACTTTCTTTAATACTCCATGAACCTGAAATTTATGTATAAATTTGACGGCCATGTCTATATTTCATTGTCTATTAATTTATAATCTGATTTACATCTTCATCTAAAAGCAGGGAAGAAATATTCAGATCCTTTATGTAGCCTAAAAGTAGCAGCAGGCACACTGTTGAAACACTTCATTACAAGGGAAAGTCATTTTCAAAACTTTACTTAAAGGACAAGTATTAGCAACAAAATTAACGTATCAAAAGTCAAATGAACCATGAGGCAGCAAAATGCTGATTATAATAGTCTTAACTTCTCTATATAGTGTGGGGTAGTTTCATTTTGAAAAAGTACAACATATCCTCTAAAATGTAGTGGAGTATAAGTATAAAAGCTATGTCCATCTATCTATGTATCTATCTATCTATCTATCTATGTATCTATCTATCTATCTATGTATCTATCTATCTATCTATGTATCTATCTTTCCGAATACTCATACTTTTACAAACATGCTGAATTATTGGTATTTGACCAAATACGGCCTATGGGGGCGCTCATCTCCCCCATGTGATCCTCTCTCCCTCCCTCCTTCCCTGCTTTTCCCCTCCCCTCTTTTTCTTCCTCAGTGAGAGGTTGGCCAGGCACTCTGCTGTCGCTACAGCGCAGCTCTCCCACGCACGCTCTCCCTCTGCTCTGTCTTTTTTTTCACCGCAGCTTTCCGTGGCCATTAATTTCTCCAACAGCTTTATTTGATGAAGTTAACAGGATAATCAGCCCACACTCGTACCTCAGGCTATATAGGCACATTAGCTCCACGACAGGCCTCGCATTATCAGATCATTTGATCACTATACATGCATAATGAATACATGTGGGAGTGAAATCGGAGCTGATAGCGAACCCTATGACCCTGGGAGAGAAAAAATTAATACCACATCATCTTAATGTTTTATATGTTGTCTTGTCCTTACACCACCTGTGACCCCCCAGCAAGTACTGAAAAGCATGCCAAACACCTCTAATGCTACCTTGATGGGCAACAAAGTTATATAAAAACTGAACTGGAGGACTTTTTGCTTGTGTCAGGAGTGAAACCTTCCTGCCTCTCCCTCACTGTCACACTGTGACAATATTTGCTGAGCAAATCCTTCACAGTGTTAAAGCGTGAAACACTAAGCATTGGAATTGGACACTGATAGCCCACATCGCCCGTGGCAGTGGCACACACACTGAGCTATCCATCCATCGAGAAAAGAATGACACTATTATACATATGACATCACGGCTGTTATGCTTGGGCGAATACAGACACGCACGGAGGGCACATGCACGGCCGCGTGCGCGCACACGCACCAACACATACACGCACGCACACCTATTCTCCTCTCCATTCCAAAAATACCGTACCTGAGGTTAGAGTGCTAGGTCGTCCTCATGAGAGGTTGCAGAGGGTGAAACGTTAATCTTTCCCCAGGCGGGAGAGCGCACAGCGGGGCTCAGAAAGACACCGTGTTTGTCGTTCCCCGCTCTTCATGCGACCCCGGAGCTGTCCACTGCCTTCTGCCTCCCGGCTCATTGTTTGCTCCGCCAATACATTAGTGGAGACGCGCGTCACCTTGATCGAAGAGCGCCTGGAATTTAAATAGCCACTCAAACACCAATCTGTCACAGACTAAGGGGATAAGGACAAGTACCTCACTGGCTGACCCGGGCCCACGTGACAGCACTCGTTCATTGATATCGGCCCGTGCGCCCCCCTCCCTCTTATGATAAGGACAGAGTATAGGTAAAGGTTGGCACGGTCACTCAGGGTAAGAGAGGAATAGATCAGAGGGTGTCTGTTGCGCGGACGGTCCCTCGGCCCTGGCAGAACAATGCTACAATGAGCAGCTTCTTAGACTACTCGGTGATGAGCGGCGAAAGTGGCTCATGCTCTGTCAGGGCTTTCCACTCGGACCACGGGATTACAACTTTCCAGTCCTGCGCGGTTACTGTCAACAACTGCGGGGCGGATGACCGCTTCATGGCAAGCAGGGCTTCCCCTGACGGCATCCCTCACCAGGCGGGGTCATACCAGGCTACTGCGAACTCTGTGGGTCTCGCCTATGGGGCCCATCCGGCCTGCAGCTCCAGCTATGGACCCCAAAGTTTCTGTACTACTTATAACCATTACGCGCTCAACCAGGAAGTGGACTCCACAGCGAGCTTCCCCCAGTGCGGCCCACTGATGTACTCGGGTAACATTTCTTCCTCCATGGTCTCTCAGCATCGCCAAGGTTTCAGTGCCGCCCCCCTGGGTCAGCTGCAGTATGCCCACGCTGCCTATGGCGGCGGGCACGAGCAAGCAACCCCTTTTCCTGGGTGCTCAAACCCGCTGTCACCACTGCACGCCGCTCACTTGGAGGCTTGCTGTTCACCTCTGTCTGAAGGCGCATCTTCTGCACAGACCTTCGATTGGATGAAAGTCAAGAGGAACCCACCAAAAACAGGTGGGTACCATTTGGGCCGAGTTGTTGAGTTACAATTTTACAATGTAGAGACACCTCTAGCCTGATTGTGCCATTGTCATATTTACATGCTTTTATAATGCATACAGTAGCAGATGCTATTTAAAGTCTTATGTTAGACTTATGACAGGTGTATAATGGAATGTTTGAAAGCGGCTGACATTAATTGGCTGCATGCGTAAAAGTTACTTTTGAGGCGTAAAAGTTGCTGCCGGGCGCAGTTGTTCTGTAAGTTCATTGTGTTGTTTCACTGTCTGCAGGCAGGTCTGGGGAGTACGGTTATGGGGGTCAGCCGAACACGGTCCGGACCAACTTTACCACCAAGCAGCTGACGGAGCTGGAAAAGGAGTTCCACTTCAACAAGTACCTGACCCGTGCGCGGCGCGTTGAGATCGCGGCCGCGCTGCTGCTGAACGAGACTCAGGTGAAAATCTGGTTCCAGAACCGGAGGATGAAGCAGAAGAAGAGGGAGAAAGAAGGGATGCTGCCTGCCAAAGCTCCATCCTCAGACCCGGGAGAGAGGATTCAAAAGAAAATGGACGATGTAGAGTCAGAGAAGTCTGTCTCAGCCCCTTCTACTCCATCTCCCACATCCTCCACGGTGTCTTCCACGGGAACTGATGCTTATTCCTCCAACTAAGAACCGACTGCCTCTTTACCTCTTTGGGCCACAGGCGGCCTGTATATATCAAAGCTCATACCCACTGTATCAAAGCCAAAGTCCTGGTTGATGGACGATATATGTGGACGTTAAGGATGAGTTAATGCACTATTTGGGACATGGACAATAATACTATGGACCATTTCTGAGTTAAAGATTTTGTTTATAATGTGTACTGTGTTCGGAAGACTGATGCCATTGCTGTCCAAACCAATGTAGGTCATGGTTCAAAATGTGTCCACTTTCTTTTGAAATTTGGCAGAAAATACGCGTTGCGTCACAAATATGATGGTGCCAGAGATATCATGTACCTTCCTTACACCTGCCCCTGACCCAGCTCCTGATTAGTGCTGCTGAGTGTGCCAGCATAAAGTCACAAAGCTGCACACACAAACAAATACCTCAAATGTGCCAAAGTTGTGCGTCATGGCCACGGCCAAGCTGGTTGCACTGGGTGTCGTCAATTAGGCATCAAACAATCAACGACGTGACCTCGTTTATTAATCGTTATAGAGTGCATTGTTGTTGTAACTCTTTAATCAGTGTCACCTCTGTGTTTAAGGCCTGTGTGTTTGTGTGTCACGACTGTCTGAATGTCCATTGTGTGAGATTTGCATGATGCGTAATGCTTTCATGTATTATTAGCGGGGGGCTGAGTTTTATCAGTTGGGGAACCGGTCACGTATGGCCATGGAGGTTCCAGGCATTTATCTTTTATCTGTTTAATCCAGTGGAGCACATACAAAATGTTTTGTCCAGAGAGACGTTTACGGGTCAATCATGTGTATTAAAGTGCGTTTACCTCTAAAAAAAACGATTCCTCTGTGTCGTTACTGAGGGGAAGTCTTGGGAGAGTTAGAATTAGACTTTTCAGATTCAAGATTTTAAAGCAAATCTTCCATCATAATCCGCCCATCAGACCTTTCTTCATGTTAAGCTCTACAGACATGAAATGAAAGCTCTGTCCATTTTCCCATCGTTTGAGAGGCTACACGAGTCTCTAAATGTATGCGGCCGTGCGCGCTCCCGTCCCTGGGGT
Source organism: Micropterus dolomieu (assembly GCF_021292245.1). Taxonomy (NCBI): domain Eukaryota; kingdom Metazoa; phylum Chordata; class Actinopteri; order Centrarchiformes; family Centrarchidae; genus Micropterus; species Micropterus dolomieu. Next base: position 19,730,888 of record NC_060158.1, on the reverse strand, counting down.
GAACAGTTATTGGCATAATAAAGGCATGTTTATCCACGGAGGAGATGAGAGCGCGGAAGTCAGCGTCATTTGTGATGACAACCTTATCGAGCTCATGGCTTATTGAGGGGACAAAAAACACCCTATTGATTTAAACATCGAGGTTAGGCTATCGACAAGGATGGGGCCCCACTGGTCCTGTCAGCGTTGACTCCGGTTCCCCAAGTCACACGGAGGTGTCATCATCCCCACCTGATGACAAGCTGAACAGTGAAAACTTGCAGCAGTGAATGTAGCAGTGAAAGGGCTATACAATTTGGCTTTAACAAGAGCTATTATTTCAGGTTTTGTTATATTTAGGCTACACCTGGTTTATAAATCAGCCCTTTCAGGATAACGCATTTTAATTGAATAACTATCATATTGTCTTTAAATCAGCTTGTAAGTGGAATCATATTTATAAGGATACTATGTATTCCTCAAATCAAACGCGTGTGTCTTAACTGGACTGTCATGTGGACGTTTACAATTCCCAAGGTAGATTATATCCTCTCTCCAATTTCCAAATCTAAAAGAAAGGGTTTCCTGATTCTTTTGCTGTTGTAATTCCTGGTGTGCAGGCTGCGAGTCCTTTTTACCATAAAAGGGCAAAAAACGCTGAAAGAGCCGTGATTAATGAGCAACGTTCACCTTTACCTTAGATCCACCTGCAGGAGCTGCCCTATTGGAGCTGTGGAGACCTGCTCAGGCTGCAGCAAGCTGCTCATTCAGCAACGGCAAACATGGAAAAGGACAGTAAGTTCTGTTGCCAACCTCTTTTTTATTCATCTCACCTCTAATAATCCTTGTTCGACATTTTTAGGGCGTTGTATTAGGTGGTTCTCTACATGCAGGGCAGATTAAGCTGTGTATGTAACCTGTGACAAGGTCCGTTTGGTAACTGCAGACACCCTCATTTTGTTGAGGAGTTGTTTCGGTATAAATAGTAAAGTATGCACACAGACTTGTTGCTCAAGGGCCTGTTTGTGTTTGTCAGGCCAATCTGGATGAGAATGAGGTGAAAGATTATCTCTTTTAATTCTGTAAAAAAGAAAAAAACGTCAAAGGGATGTTTTTGTGCTCTATTTGTATGACAAACTATTTAGTTTTAGCAAAATTCTACTTGATCTTCAGCAGGAGATTGGGAGTAATTTAAATTAATTTTACTATTTGTATATATTCACTATTTTAATAAGAGCTTGTAATGTATTTGAATATTTTAAGACAAACGAAAAAATAGTTAGACTTTGCACACTATTACATCAGTATTTGGGCTTTTTTGTGTAACATGTTTTGCAATTATTATCCTACAGATCTATTGAGAAAGTTTAGACTGACAGGCGAGAACACCACATGGAGCAGCCTAGCTTTATTTTATTTACTGTGTCAAAATAATAAAATTCTTTCATTCTTCTAAACTGTTGAGGTTCCACATCATTTTGAACAAAGGGAGACATATTTTAAATAGACTTATTTAAAAGTCAGAGAACGGGTCTAAATAAAAGAAACATATTGTCAGAAATGTAACAACCTATTAAAAACGTATTATTTCAATGCGAGAACGGTTGTTCGAGAAATTTGTTCTCATCACAATATTATATACATACAAAGATATGTTTCTCTTATGGCTATTATTTCACTGCCTAATCTGCATATTTATGTCTTGCAACGAGTGTTTTTAAATCGTTGGGATTTTGTTTACGACCTTGGACCACTTTTAATCAAGAGCCTTATTTCACATTTAAAATAAGGCTTTCTACACATCTGCTGTCCCTCTATTTTGCTTGCAATTACAAACAGGGACATGACATCATTGAGGCACATAGTTACTCATTTGGTCCGATTTATTTTATTTTTTTCCCCGTGTGCCTGTCCAAACCTGACCAGATTTTAGACGTTAAATGACTTGACCTGTAGATAGAATAGAAGGCTATTTTCTCTTTGCACACAGGTATTAGCTAAATTGTGTGTATTAGCCTATTGGAAAAAAGAAATATTAAAATAAAATAAAATCCTAGTGTTTCTGGAGACCGCCATAAAACTCCTCAAGGACCCTTAGGTTTCCCCGGACCCCACTTTTGATATGTTTTAGCTCCCTCCAGGCCCCTGTGGAGGAGCCACGCAGAGTGGATTAGAAAAGCAGCTGATCCTCAAAAGAAACCCAAGGGTCAATCCTCGGTCACAGTTTAAGTTTGTTGTCACAGCACCACCCACACCTAAACAACAGTTTACAGACCATACTGGGCAAACAAGCACCTCAACAACGCAGTCACAGTTCCGCTCCGGCGGCCTGTTTGACCAAAACACATTCAGAGTCTAAATGCTAAAAGTGACCTCATCTATGTGAAATTAAGACGTTTTTTTCTTGTTCCGAGCGCCAGAATCTGTCCCGGCGCAGCTGATGGTTCCCATTAGGGCCCTCGGACAAACACATGGATGATGACAGATGTTTGACGATAACCATTAAGGCTTTGTGAAGGAGGGAAAGATGTTTAAAGCTTCTGACTCAAGGGGGTGACACAGAAAATAGATGCCGAATTCATTTGCGCGTCCTTGATGTGGCCGAAAATAGACGTGCTCTTGTGCCAACAAAAAATGTGTGCCATGCAAATGACTTGAACACAACTTGTGAAAAAAGTCGGTCAAATGAACTCTTATAAAACCTGTGGCAAGTAATTTATTTTTTAGGCTGTGCCTTTGAAATAAATCTAAACAATGAATCTCAATTCAAATACATTCACTCACCTTTTAATTTTAATTTCCCCCTTAGATTCTGAAACTTCATAAAATACAAATGATGCAAGGATTACTTCATACAAAACTCATGTGTTGAGCAGTTAAAATATCTTTATCATTTTAAGATTTTAAGAAGCTGAAGCATTACTATATTTATATATTATATTTACCAAAAATCACTTTAGGTCTACAATTACAAGAAGCAAAGTCACAATAAAACCTTATTTATAAACATAAAATTTTACATTTCAATTTGTAAATAGCGAATTTCTTTTAAATTATATTTAAGCCCTGTTTATAATTTTGATTTCTTCTTTAACATAATCTTCAACATTTTGTGTAAATGCAAGCTGATATAAATATTTAGAAGCATTTAAAAAACATTACCTTAAATACAAAGAAATAAGATTCCCCAATATTTAAAAGGACATTTATCTCAGATTTCTTTAGCTACATGTTCTTATATATTTGCATTTTTCTTTTAGTTTTGATAGATTTCTAACCTAGTAAATTATACAACATAATAATAATAATCCATTAATTGTAACCTTTTGGAGGATGTCGGGGAATATTTCCCCCCTCAAATCTTTATATTCTCAATAGAATCTAAGTAGAGCCTAAGTTGTGAAGGAAACTGTTTTCACAGGCTGCAATCACAATGAATTTTTCCCCTAAGACTGAATTAAAGCAAAGAAAAGAAACTTGTCATAATGTCACCATTTTTCTCCTACAGCGATTGGTGGACATCAGTAGATCAGTAGAAAGATGATTTGCAGAGTTGACCACAAGATTCACATGGACCACGTGAGAGTGTACAGGTATTTACCGCACAACCACACACACACACACACACGCATACGAATATATTCATGTGAACATACATAAATGCAGTAACATTTACAAGACATTTGTATTGAGGTAGTGCGTAAACTAATGCAAATACAGGTGCTTGAGAATATGAAGTCAGGGAAGACACACACATCTGTGTGTGTGTCTTCCCTGACTTCATATATATATATACAGAGGGAGAAACAGATAGGAAATGCTTTTTAGAAATGTTACCCTGGAGTGTCAAACTGATGTCTCTGCCTCTGAAGTCTCACCTTGTTGACTTTATTTTCTTGTTTTTCTTAGAGGTTTATGTGCATTTATGTGTGTGTGTCTGTGTGTGCATGCACAAAAATACAGTGGAAAGGACCATTAAGCTCATAGAGAATTACCTAAAAAGTGTCAAATAAGAGGATTTGGAAGCACATGAGAATGCTTTTACAGAGAGAAGTAAGTTCAGAGGCCCAGGTCATTGTACCACCTATAGAAAATATCCATTTGGCATTGCCATCAAACCTTATTGACCAAAGCTTATGAGGTTCAGCCTATTTTTTCCAGTTTAATAAAGATATCCACTATGCAAATTAAATGTTCAGGGATGTGAACACAAATATAGTCTGTGTGTCCTCGAGGCCTCTGCAGTGACACCTGCACTGATCAGACTTACACAAACAGTAGATCTTAGTTGTAGTTTGTTTATGGTCAGCTTGCCCTGGACACACACAAACACACACACACACACACGCACGCAATGAAAATCAAAACAAGAGAGTGAGACAGACAGTTTCTACTTTCTGACAGACTGACTCTTGGTCTACTTGTGCTCACAAAGAGGCAGACAGAAAGTGCTGGAAGAGAGACAGAGAGGCAGACAGACAGAAGTCACTCAACAGGGTAGTTGAGGTATTGGCACGTCTGTGCTCATTGACCACTCCCCTGTTGTGACTGGCAGCCAAAATGAATTCCTCCATCGACAGATGTGTGTCTCCATATGCCGATAAAGGGATGAAGCCGATAGAAGGATTGACAGTATGATGGAGGAAGAGAAGGAAGGGAAAGAGCGGAGAGATGACATCATGTCGTTGGTGCTTGTTTGTCGTGTGTACATGTATGTGATGAAAGAGTTACTGAAACAGTGAAGTGTGTCATGCTGTTTAGAATAAGGAAAGGCAGAGATTACGTGGTAGGTTAGAGGCTGACTGTAGCACTGTACGTCCACAGCAGAACTCACCTCAAAGAGTTATCTGCAATTTTCGTTAAGCTCCTTGTGTCTGTTGAAGTCGTCCCACTTGGCCAAATCGAGTGAAACAAAGACATGTGAACAGAGGAGAGCACAGCCAGTGCGCCTTAGCAGGTCTGAGGCCCAGAGGAGGAAAGAGGACTGGGAGAAGGGCAGTGGTCTAGAGACAGGGGTCCATCCATCACACATGTCCTGACCTCAGCTTGACCCCAGCATGGCAGCCAATGAGGCGCCCTCGCCTCTTAAAGAAAGCCCCTCACCACACACACACACACACACACACACACACACACACACACACACACACACACACACACACTTATTTACCCTCCACCCACACACACACACACACACACACACACACTTATTTACCCCCCCCCCAACACACACACACACACACACACACAAGAGATCGGGTGACACTGAGTGGAGTCTGGATGCTCTTTGTGTTGGCTATTGTCGCTTCAGAGAATCCTTTGTTTTTTACATGACTAATGTGAGTACCAACACCTGACAGACAGGCTGTTCATCCCATCTCTCTCTCTCTCTCTCTCTCACACACACACACACACACACACACACACACACACACACACACACACACACCAGACAGGAATAACCACTTAGGAATATCCTAGCTGAAAAGCTGTGGAAGTCAGAATAGTTATACACAGATACGACAAACCATACATCTTTGTGACAACAGTAAAGTACATTACAAATTTACACCCTTGATCGTTTTCCACCATTCACATGAACCAGAAAGGAGGGTAACAAGTGGAAGTTAAAGAAATAAAGAAATTTAGGCATTAAGTGAAGTTGGGATTGCAGAACAAAACTGTTCAAAACACTCTATATTCAAATTGTTCAAAAGAGAAATGCTCTTATGTTTGACCTGTGTTTTATCTACATTTGGGCTCTTTTTTAAGGCAAAAGGTGTGTTTCTGAGTACTATGTATTTTCATCACAAAAATGTTACCATATTTCTGCTACAAACCCAATTTCAGGTCAGTTGTGCATCTGTATATCCGAGTGCAGTGACACTTAAAAGTGTTTTCTACGAATAACACCCTTGAAACACCATCTGCAAGGCCAGGCAAGTTTATTTGTATAGCATATTTCAGCAACAAGAAAATTCAAAGTGCTTTACATAAAACATAAAAGCAATATAGCAAAATAATTCATTCTACAATTAATGACAAAGACAGGGTTCTGGCTCCTCGACATACTGTTTAGCAGATGTCACCACCATGACAATGTAGCAGATATCTAAAATAATTTCATCTTCTCTTTGACAGCTGAATAAAAATCTATAATAAGAAAAGAGAATAATTCTAATTGCCTCACTTTACTAATTACTCAACAGCAAAAGCAATTGCTACATTACTTTAGTTATTAAGCACAAGTGCCTTTAAACTACTCAAAATCCTCTACACCCTCAACTCACATTTAAAGTAAGTGTATTTACAAGCAGACAGCATTAGGTTGGGAGTTATACATTGATCATCAACAGCTAACGTTAGCTAAGACTGGTGACTGACTGCATGCAGCAGTCCAGATAAGTGTCGTCCTCAACTGAAGGCTACCCAACTGAATGTGAGCTAAGCTATCAGTGGCTGGCTAGCAGCTAAGAAGACGCATAAGGTAAATAGGTAAATCCTGCACAGAGACGAGATTCATGTCAACCCTCCATCAAATTCACATGCCCTCACACAACATAAAGTCGACCCCCAAATTGTCAAAGTAACTGAGTGCTGAATTTCAAATTGTAATCCCTTACACAACTTGTTGCTGAGAAAAGTCATCCCGTTAGTGTAATGCTAATCTACAGTATGTGATGTTCACCACCCAGGAGGCCTGTTTGTCCCAGTGCATGTCAAACACAATACCTGTACTGAAGTCGCAAATTATAAGCATAATAATTAGCAGATGTAAAATAATGTCTATTTTAGTCTTCTTTGGCAGATAAAACAAGGGCATATATCATTGATAGTCTCATATTTTGTCAGATAGATATACATAGATGGCATAAGTACCGCAGTGTGCCTTAAATAATCATAGCTGACCTGATTAGCTCATTAATTTCTAAAACTAAAAAAATATTTTCCTTGTGAAGCCAAGATGAAAAGAATTGTTGCTTTGTACTTTATATACTAAACGTTTTCATACACAGTTGCCTTTGTTGTGCTTGTTGTAATTTCCGTATTGAGCCAAAGATGTAAGATTAACACACAAAGCTAAAACATAATCCCAAACCCTAAACTGCATTGCCAGCAACACACCCAACAGTCGTTCCTGAGTGCTTGTCAATAAGTGAGTACTGACTGAGCCAAAACCTTTATATGAAGGACCTGAACCTTTGGTCTCATGAGTAACTAGACAAGTGAAGTAGCACGTGTTACAACAGCCTCAAGGAGATAATTGCTAACACACCACAGAGAAAAGCACAGAAGCACAGTCACTACTTTCACACAAAAACATACACAGCTCCAGGGCAAAAGAGAGGTTTCAGCAGCTGAGATTAAACGTCTCCATGTCAGGGAGAATTTGGAGATATGTGATCGTTTGGACTCTGCTCTGGGCGACGTGCAACAATTGTCAAGACGTTTGAGCTCACCTGACACTGCTATACCTGAAAACCACCTGTCCACCCCCCCCCATCCATTGCAAGAGCAATGCTCACGCGCGACTGTGTGGAAACACAATCTCGGAGGGATTAGGGAGCAATTTGTGCGTTAACTGACACAAAATGGAGCGCTCAACCTCTTTGATGGCTGCTGACAAGAGTTATTAGACCAGGTCACATCAAGATATTTTGAGATTGCTTTTTCTTCCATTTGTTTAACTGATGTCTTAAAACATTTCTTATGTTGTTAGCACTATTTTAAATTAACATATTTAAACATTTTTGAACCGGTGGATGAGCATCGCCCATCAGAAGCTGTGTCAAGTTTACTGATCCCAATTACTAGAATGCTGCAGTGTATTTTATGAGTGTTTAAATGCCAGAAATCACACACACACAGCAGCAGCAGCAGTATAGCCAGCGTGGATGTTAAAACAGGCAGTTAATACAGCAGCTTGTTATTGTTAAGAATGACTTAGATGTTTCAGTGACATTTGTAAGGCTCAGTGTAACTCTAAGCCTTTCGTTTGTACACACCCTGAAGCCCATCGCAATGTGGGAGTCTGAGAGGCAGGGTGCAACTATGCACTGATAGGCTGCCTGTCCCCTTCAGGCAAAGAGCAGTGTAGATTTGAATCTTCAGCACTCGTAACAGTGAGCTTAGCAAGACAAATTGATTTAAAGTAAAATCTGTGAAATACTGTATGTTTAGGGCTGTGTAAACATACTAGATAAAAGCTTCTTATCACACTTTTGGCGCTGAGATGCTGACAGAGCAGCAGAAGCCATCAGAAAACATGATTCTACATAAACCATGATGTTGTGAAAGTCTTGCTAGATTTCTTTTTCTTTTTGTATCCCATTCTTATCCCCCCTCTCCTCCTCATCCCCCTCCAGCTGGTTGATCAACTATGCCAGAAAGCATGTTATGTAGCATTACCATTACAGTAATGACTGCACAGCACTTTGATAGAGAGACATGTTGGCCACCATTTACTGCATTAACTTTGTTGTGAATTTAGTTTTTCTATGTCCTTGTTAAAGAATGTCTCACTCCAGACAGAGGAAGACATGTACATTAAGAGTGTTAATCTGATGACAGAGGCAACACCTGCACAAAATGTTGATGCCTCTCACCTATGTAGGAAGCTTATGTGAACTGTGGATCTGAGGATAGTTTATACTCTGACTGATCAAAGCACACTATTTTTACTTGTTATTTTGAGTGATATATAACATTTTACATGGTACATCTAGAATCTAAAAGAAACCCAGTACAACAGCACAGCAAGTTTCTGTTGACACTTTATCAGAGGGGTGTAGATTAAACTCCTCACAGTTGTACTGGAATGCATTATATTGAAAGTTTTCAGGTCATTGCCCACTTTGAAAGTCCCCTAAACATGTGCTGTATTCCAGTGTAATATCATGGGATGGTGTATAACATGTCACTTTTAAGGACATTTTGCATTTCATGTCGACACATTTTAAGCTTTTCAAGAGTCATTTAACGCCATTAGAGATGCCACATTTCATGTGTTTTGGATTTGCAGGAATGTCAGGTTAATGATAGTCAGGTGACCTTTGCTGTCATGTAGCAAGAACAAACATGTGGGTAATATTATGACACTGTCACAGTTTGGTTAACAACTTAGTTTGGGTTAAGTAACATATAAAATATTAAATAAGTCAACACTGACATTTGGTTTCACAGGGACTCAGCATAACACAAGTCAGTACAGAGTAAATAGCGTGAAATGACACACTAAAAGCAAATGACTTAAGACACTGGTTAGTCACATGCCCTTTGGTGATATCAGGTTGCATTGCATTTTTTTTTCTATACAGAAAGAATTCAGAATTCAATATAATTCAAATATTTCAATAGTAAAACAGAAGAAATCAATATTACAGAAATTGTGATGTGTAGTTATAATTTAACCAGCTAGAGAGTTTTATTGGAGTATTTTCGTATTTCCAATAGTTCCCATAAACATAAGATTGTCTGGCTCTTGTGAAACTCCCCAGAAACCAAAATATTATTTCAGCAGTAGCTGTGCAAGAGAATGAATGGCACTTGTGTTTGTGTGTGCGTGTGTGTGTTAAAGCGAGCTGACCTCTCCAACGCCACATGCTCACCTGCAGACAGCAACATCCCCCCCTTACTCCTCCTTGCTCGTTATCATTTCAGCTCCGCAGAGACTCTCCTAATGACAGCGCTTGTCTATAATGTCGTCGTCACGGTTCGTGTACGTGTGTGTATTACTCCTTGTGTGTGCGTTTGTGCTCCCGTACGGGTGCATGTTTGCCCTGTAATGACAGCGGCTGTCTATAACGGCTCGTCCTGGCAGGGATCATTCGGTCCTCCCTCTCTCCCACGTCCGCTGTCCGGTGTCACCCGTGTCCGGGTGGACGATGATGTGATCTTTAGTCCCCTCTGCGATCTATAGACTGGCATTTGGCTCAGGGAGCGTCCCCGGCCCTGACATGCATGCTAAAGCTTGCCGCTGCTCTGCCGATATCCCCCCTGCCCATCTTACCTCCCCCAACAGGAAGTTAATGCCAGCCAGCGCAATATTCCGACAGGCAGCATTAGATTCTGGAGTGGCAGTTAGCCACTGAAGTTCGAGCCCCCGTAGGGAAAAGTATAGACAGTTTGTGTGTATGCATGAATGTGTAGAGCAGTGTGTCTTTTGTCCTTGCATTAGCGATTGGATGTCAAGAACTCATTTGGTTTCATTTGTACATGTTATTAAAGAGCCATTTTAGTTTTTGGATGTTACTTGTAGCAAACGCAGGCCTATTGCTATTACTGGCCAGGAAGTGTAATTTTCTCTGCTGATAGTTAAGCTCAAACTCTCCCAACAATACCTGACATTGCAACATGTTCTCATCTCAGGGCATCAAATACGACTCTTTGAGGAATCCTGACAAATCGTCAGTACTTGAGGCACAAGGTATAGCATTTGTATGAGACACGTTTTTAATATGTGGACTTAAGTGTCCATTTGAAATGCCTTTTTAATGTGTGGTATATATGCAGTTTGGTCAGTTTTAGGCACAAAAAACTTTAGGAAAACATCATGGTTTTGGTTTGGTTTAGGCACCAAGATTTGGTTAGATTTTAGGAAAACATAGTGTTTTAGGTTGAAATAAGTACATTATGTGATAGGTTACAATGGAGTTACTTGAAAGGACAGGGCATCTCATATGGACATGGAAGGGTACCTTGTGCGTCTAATACTGAAGCTTTGTCAGACTTCCCCAAATCATCAGTATCAGACGCCCTGGGATGAGACGGTACACGGTATTGACATACTGTATTCTCCAACACGTCCTGACTAAATAGGTCGAATGTCAAGAGTCCCAAAATGACATATAAGACTGTTTTCCAAAAGTACATGTCCTTTGGAAAGTAAAACAACATATGACCATTCTCCAAAACGACATCTACGAGCGTTGACAAGTACCAGTCCAGCAGCAGGCGTATAGGACCTTAAGTACATTAGTAAGGCACGTGTCCTAAGTCACACAATGTTTAGCGCATGGTAAACGATGTGAAATGGCAGTAGTTTGGTTTGGTTTAGGCAAGAAAACCACTTAGATTTAGGAAAACACCTCGGTTTGGGTTAAAATAAGTGCATTATGTAAGACACGTGGTAAATAGTGTAATTCACACGGGCCTCGGTTGGCTGAGTGAAAGTCTTGTCTGATGTCTGTCTGGGCACAGACAGACATCAAGCTAATCAAGGAACCACCTCAAAAATATTCCAAAAGAAATTAGCAAGCATATCATAGCTGCTAATTGTAGCTAGCTGGAAAATTATCATCAAGTGTCAATCCAGATATCTCTTGTTGATAGCACCACCACAACAGTGGACAGTTTTTATATGATCATGGTGTATGTGCCTTAAATTATATTACCCACTAGTTGTTTTGACAATCTTCATTTACTTATGATAGGAATGACGGTGGAAAGGTCCTTTGTTTCATTACTGCATATGAGACTATTCTGTGTTTTGCCAGGTTAACAGTGTTTCATTAACTGTGATGTACAGAGAGACTCGCGGTGAGCAGGGATAGTGGAGATATCTTTGTTAAGTGTGTGTTAGTGAAAGGAGAACTGAGCCTTTTTAAACTTACTTCACTTTGCCATCAATCTCTCCTATCTCTACCGGCATCAAAAACTTGTAGGACAAAACACAATCAATCAGTGCATGCTGACCAGTCAAGCCAAGTTTTTGGGACCCCAGTTAATATCTTCATAGTTGCTGTAACCTAGACATGTTGTTAGTTGCATGTTTGATGAGGCATATGTCAGCTACGTGGTGTAACCCCTTAACGTAGAACTATAAATTATGCTTTACTTTCAAACCACACAGATAGTGGCCATTTTTAGTCCAAAGTCAAGTAAAGTCAATAATATTCTTTGTCCGTCATTTTTGGAACTGTTTGGTGGAATGATGTGGTAGTTGTCTGATTTTAAAAACACTGCCTTTCTTGCCTTCAGAGGCAGCTACGCTTAGTAAAATGAAGCATTTCATTAGTTCTGATGGAGCATTTCAGCTGTGCACACACATCAGCACCAGACTGCCAACAGTTAAAACCAAAATAATTCATCAAGTGAGTAATAATCTGACAAGATGTTATATCACTGCTACTTATACTTTCCTCCTATCTGCTTATAAATGTGCTACATGTGGCTGTTTCTGTCTGTTAGTTGAATTCTCAGTCCACCATGCCAGACTGTAGCTTCTTATTGTGATACATGGTGTTAGCCTCTTTTGCCTTGAGCATTTTTAGGTATCACATACTGCAGTGTCATGTGTCTGTTTAGTTCTTTTTTATGTACCACTGGCAGTATTTATTGTGCTCCTCAGGAGCTGAGCTATTCTGCCAATAATACTATATATTAATTGGTGCATTAAAAGTTCCAGCAACCTCTGTGTCTGATATGGAAAACAGCCGAACATTGTTCATGAAAAATTAAGCCAACCTGGATGTGCCATAAGATGCTTTTCGTTGAATGGCCACTTCAGGCTGGCTCCAAAAGCTAGTCAATCCCCATAGCCCCCATGTTAAAATGTCCAATTTTAAAGCAAAAATAAACATGTTTACAGTCGGGTACAAAAATCTTATTTGTCCCTATAGCTAATTTCAGGAGATGAATATTCCAACACATTCTCATCTCAATGCGTCATAACTGACGCTTTCAGAAAGCGTGACAAAGCGTAAGGTTTTTACGCTAAAGGTACCCTTCAGCATCCGTATGAAACGCCCCCGTTTCCTACGTTGCAGCAACACAAGGGAGGCTAACCCTACCTGTTAGCAGCTGTAGGGTTAGTCGGTCGACATGCATAAATTCAGTGACTTAGGTTTAGGTACTAACATTTCTGATGGTTGTGGTAAGGGTAGGGGCTTCGGGGGGCTGTCAACACCTTTATCATGAACGTAGCTAGCACTTCCGGTCGGTACGGGACGCCCCAGAGCGTCTCATAGAGACGCTTCCGGAAGCGTCTCATAGAGACGCACCCTGTGCGTCTCACACAAGGGGGTAAGCCAGAGATCGGATAGTGAAGCCGACCAATGCCTGCATGGAGGGATCCATGTAGGCCCAAAAATGACGTCAAAACCCTGTGACACCACGTCGCACATGAGAGATGTAACTGTATTGCTTAGATTATAAGCTCTCAGCAATCAGCAAAAAAAACTATTCGGCCATCAGTGACGCTGCGTTGGTGTTTCACAGGTGAGCCTTGTAGGTGGGCTGATTAATCAGTGACAATCCGAGTCAGACAAACACACTGAGCCATGAAACTTTTTGTTGGTGCAGCTACGCAGCTACCAGAATTACGGTGTTTCTTCCGTTGTTCTATGTCATTAAACCACGGTTATGCAGCGCGATCATGCGCAGTAGACGCTGGTGCCAACAGGAAGTAGCCCTGTAGTAGTATTTTATTGGTCCAAAACTGGCTTCACTCCTCTCCATTCAAATCAGCGGAGTGGCTTCGTCCAGTAATATACTGTCTATGGTCTCACACAGATGCTAAAGGGTACCTTTAGCGTCAAATAACTACGCTTTGTCACTCTTTCTCAAATTGTCGGTATATGACGCCCTGAGATGAGAACGGGCTCAATATTTACATAACTCACCCGTTTCAATTATATTAAAGTTATATATTATTAAGGGCACGGCTGCTTTGAGTGACAGGTGAGTGTCGTCACAGGTGCCTAACTGCAGCAACTAGGCTTCATTCGACCCGCCTCAGCTCCACCGCCACTCTGCCGTTTTGCCCATTTTTGGATTAGTTAGGAGTTAGGCGAGTCAGGCACTGCCAAGATGGTGATGGCCGGAGCTAACCAAATTTAAACTTCACTATCGCTTTTCCGAAATACATAGGTGACGTCACAGATACCACATGCATGTTTTATACAATCTGTGGAAACAACAGGTTGCTGTTCAAAGCACATTATTGTCATCCAGCAGTCTAGCAGAGCCGCAAGGAGACAATGGATAGAGAGAGGGAGTGGCCCGTGCTAGAGTACTAATCCATTAATCTTTTATGTAGTGTAGTTCTATCTACCTCTGACATAATAAAACATTGATTCAATCCATGTCCAGTTAATGAAACATTTTACATATTGTTTCAAGTGTTTGCAACATCTTCAGGATATACATATTCTCCAGCCCACTGGAAGCAATGTGCAAGGGGACGTCCAGAAAGGTCCTTTCATCTCTTCCTTCATTTTCTATATTTCAGAAACAACTGCAGTTCAGAAACATCACACGAATTTCCCCATAGCTTTAGACAATGCTGTTTTAATGAAAAAGAAACTACAGCATCTTATAAATCATAACTTTAAAGTGATGAGTTCCTTTAAATGTGCTCATTAAGCTCCTTGTTTGACCATAGAAAGTCTCTATCTCAACCCTTATTAGCTTATTGTATTGACATGTGTGTTCTGTTCATGTGTCCGTGTTTTCTGGCTCTAATGTAGGCTTATCTGCTCTTTGTTTTGCCTTTTGGTGTGTGTGTGTTCTGGCTGGTGTGTGGTCCTGAGGGACTGGTTGTGTCCACTCCTGCATTGATGCCATCACACTCTCATCTGCATACCCGACAGTTCCTCCTTCCACACCCCTTTCCTCCATCTCTCTCTATCCATGTGCTTCCTACACTGCAACCTTTGACTGTCATTTCTTGTTATTTCTCACTGACTTTTCTCTTTCCTTCAATTGCCTTTCTTGGTTGTGCTGTCTTACTCTCTCACTCTCATTCTTTGCCTTGCTATTTTTCTCTCTGGGTCAATACTGTGTGTGTTGGGGATTCAGCAGTTGCAGTTTCTAGATAAACACCCCGTTAGCAGGATTATCCCTGTTGTCCTAACAATGTAAACCCTGGATTAGCCTGACTCTCCAGGGATATAACGTGTGTTCATGTTTGTGACTGTGTGTGTGTGTGTGCGCCTGTTGTCCTAACCCTGTAAGCTCGCCATCTGAAAAGGATGCCTTTCAGAGCATGTAAAATCCCAGTAGCTCACTGCACATCAGAAGTGAGTGTAATTCATATATGTGTGTTCAAGGTGTCAAAATGTGTGTATTTACATTATATCATTTTAATTCGTTTAACTTAACAAAGTTGATGGTGTGGAACCCTCTACTTGCTGTTGTCTTCTTTTCTTGCCATAGTTGTAGTACCAACCGATCTTACTCCCAAGTCGTCACATGTGGACTGAAAAGTCAGAGTAGGGAGGCATATGTGACTTATGTACGTAACTTACTGCAACACACCGGGACAAAGTGACAAAAAATACCAGGTGTAAACACAAAGGCAAGATCAGATAATTTAATATCCAGATAATAGATACAGATCATATTTTAATACCAGGTGTAAACACAAAGGCAAGATCAGATAATTTAATATCCAGATAATAGATACAGATCATATTTTAATACCAGGTGTAAACACAAAGGCAAGATCAGATAATTTAATATCCAGATAATAGATACAGATCATATTTTAATACCAGGTGTAAATGGGGTGTTCTGTGATGGAGAAGGGATCATCCAACCGTACTGTGGTGGTTAAGATGGGGCGTGAGATCCAATGAGGTTTAGGAAGATAAGTTTAGTATTTTGAAAAAATATATAAATACATCATAAAATAAATACAAAACACTTCCATTTAAACTTTTTTTAAGGAACGCCACCGATAAACAGTCACTAGCATTAAAAGCATTGTGTGTATCCTGGAGGTCTAGCAAATGGCTTGATTGTTTACATCCATGTTAGCTATGGACATTATAGTAAATGGATGAAGCCACTCTGCATGTTTG
Organism: Micropterus dolomieu; assembly: GCF_021292245.1. Classification (NCBI taxonomy): domain Eukaryota; kingdom Metazoa; phylum Chordata; class Actinopteri; order Centrarchiformes; family Centrarchidae; genus Micropterus; species Micropterus dolomieu. Next base: position 19,715,106 of record NC_060158.1, on the reverse strand, counting down.
AATGGAGAGCAGTGAAGCCAATTTTGGTCCTATGTAGTACAACTGTATGGCTACTTTCTACTGGCACCAGAGTCTACTGCACATGATTGTGCAGCATAAGACACAGTTTAATGATGTAGAGCAACGGCTGAAAAACCGTAATTCTGGTAGCTGCATGGCTGCACCATGCTGCACTCAGCTTCGCCAACAAAAAGTCTTTTGGCTCAGTGTGTTTGTCTGACTTGGATTGTGACTCTGTTTAATTAGCGCACCTACAATTCTCATTTGCAAAACAGCAAATTAGCATCATTGATGGCCAAATAGTTTTTTTTAGATTCCCAGAGAGCTTCTTATTTAAACAATATGGTTATATCTCTCATGTGCAATGGGATGTTGCAGGGTCTTGATGTAATTTTTCTGCACATGGCACACTCCATGCAGGCTTTGGTCAGCTTCACTGCTCAAACTCTCACTTACCCCCTTGGTTGGCTAGCTAGCAGTCTTCTTCTTCATTGCTTTTGTGGGCACATTACGCTTCTTGGCATGTTACTGCCATTAACTGTCAATCAGTGGAATAATGTGAAACCGGCAACAGGAATGTAGGGGTCGCCCATATGTTCACTTGTGTGTTAACTTGTGTGCATGATAGATAAAAAGGGGACCCACTCGTAAGAACACTGTGTTCAACAACTCTATACCTTTAAGGGGTGTTCAGACTGATAGCCACTGAACTAAAAATAAGCAATGGGCTGCATTGGTGGGGTCGTTTTGTTTCAAATACCAGTAAGAAGAATGTAATCTAGAAAGACCAGTTTGAAAAATAGATTCATGTATTCAAATGCTTACCACGCACCAAAACCCTGCACAGTCGTTTTTTAATACTCAAAAGAACGATTTCACAACTCTGGGACGTCACTATTACAGTGAGAATCATTTTATTCTCAGTTGCAACAATCGGCAGGTAAGCAGAGGAATTACCCAGGTTACTTACTCAATTTACACAGTAACCTACCAGAGCCCTCTGAATTGGGATCCCTCCTGAGTCACCTAATTAACAATGTGGGCCTTTCATTCATTGCTAATGTTTGTTTGAACATGACCTTAGGCTTCCCTCACATGAAATCATGTTATGGAAGTGTTATTCAAAGATAAATTAAATACACAAGTTGTTTATATAGATCAGAAACTATGTCACTTGAAACAAATTCTTTATGTTAACTTACAGCTAATGACCAATCAGCCAAGCACCGTTCTTAGAGCTCTGGGTAACCAAGCGCTGGCGAAGGGATGGAGGAGGAAGAGCTGAAAAGAAATAAAAGCGGGGAAGCCAGTAAGGGGGCTGTTGAGAAGGCAGGGCGAGGGCTGTGGTGGCGATGAGGAGGTGAGAGGTCAAAGGTCAGCCCCCCTAGTGATATCTCCTGTGCCAGAGAGGCAGTCACGACCCGGTCAGCGGAGGTTCAGGTGTCAGAGAGAGACGACTGACTGACGAGACCAAGTGGGACCTCTCCTGCACTCCGTCCCCGTTGGACCTTTCATCCTTCCTTCCCTCCCTCTCCCTGTCACTCCTCCGTGACCCATCCCTCCCTTCCTTCAACCGCCCTCTTCACTCTCTGTCTACCCACTGAAGCCCAACCCTGTCATCTTCCCATCCTTCCCTCCTTCCTTACCCCCCACTCACCTTCTTTTTCACCCCCTAAGCTAAACATTACCACAGGCTTTCACTCAGCAGGCCAGGCTGACTGGGGCAGCTCTCTGTGGGGCTGCATGTCTTCAGTCCACCATCATGTGCTCTCACGGTTTACATTCACACTGACACAGAAAAACACGCAAGAACACACTGCACATGTATGCACACAGGTTGTTGGCATGTAGCCTACACTGCACTACTAATCCGACAGGAAGACTTTGAGTATTTGAAATTGAAGGGAGTTTCCAGTTTTTACACACGGGTCTTATTTTTTTAGTTGTTGCTATCATGCCTGTCGTTTATGAAAACACTTCTTTCACTGACCTCATTGTAGCGATTCTGAACATGTGGACACCACTAGACAAAGATGTCAAAGAGTATGACCCTGAATATGAAAGAACATTTCTAATATAATGATTCTATCCCTGAGCTTCTTAGTTCCAATACCATACCTCTTCTTCTAAGAAGTTGGGTAAAGCTGGACTGATTTAAACAAGTGTAAGGCTCAATGCCTCCATGTTGTTTAACAATAAACTTTTCCTTTTAAGGGTCAGTAAGTAAGTCTTGACTTAAATGACCTTAACTACTTAACTATTAACAACTAAGGCCTGCAGTTTGGATAATTAGTTTTGAAAGACAGAAATTGGTATCCCAAGAACAATTGTTGAGTTACTGCTATTGATTCTATTAACCTCCAGAGAATTATTATGGTCATTTTGTGCTGTGGGACAGTAAGGAATGTATTTATTGCAGCTTTAACACATATAGGGTACTCATTTCCATCTTTTGATGCAACCATTAAATCAATATAATAGTGGTAGGATGACATCATAGACTTGATACCGATCATTAAGTTGGAAAGGGACTGAGCTGCCCATTTCATCATCAGTGACTTTTTCCTAATTACAGCACACTGTATTACCAAGAATCAAAACAACATATCAGAGAAACTATGTTTACATGTCAGGATGCCTTTAGATTATGATATGCAATGTCATAACAGTAGATACTCCTAAGTTATTGACCTCTTCTGACCTGGTCGTCAGCCAGAGCAGATAGATTAATCACACCTGTCTGTAGGTCGCAGTGAGTCTCATCTTATCAACCACTAGTGATAGAAAGAAAATGTAGCCATTGGTCATTGTGAAACTAACAACTATGATGCCTATTGTTTGTTCCGCACTGAAAAGAAAATTGTACTTGTGACAATTGTGACAAGTCTTGCTTTCTAAATTATCTTCATTATGACAAATAAAATAAACGTGGTTAAGACATGGTTAGGGTTTTTGCTAATTAACACTTGGTCAAAGTTAATTGCAGGCCTGTGATGGGACATGAACTCCAGTCTCCTGCACACTATTTCCTGCACTTGCGTTGGCATTGGATGTAAATCATTATGTACAGAATTGTCCAATATGGGTGTAATTCCTGTGAACTGGGCAAACAGACCTATTACTTAACACACATTACATCACATTTGCTTTGCATTATTGTGGCTAAAATCTCTTTGTGGCAGTATGTGTGAATTTAATTTGCTGAAAAAGAACGTCAGCTAATGACCTGCAGCTTTTTGATGGACTGGTATGCAAAATTTGACACATTGTGCACATGTCTTCTGATTCAGCAAGTCTCATTAAGATACATTAAATATTATCACTTTTTTGTAAGTGCTCATGATAATGGGGTCTCAAAATATAGCACATAGTTTTTATTTATGTTATTTTCCCCTCAGCTTTCTTACTGTGTCTAGTGTGGAAAAGAGGTTTATTTCATAACCATTTTACATCTGCAGAATGGACCTCACCCTGAAGGTATGGACAAGCTTCTCATCACTCTCTTACTGTCTCATCATCGTGTTGACTGGATGGCATGCCTGAGGACACGAGACAGCCAGACATAGGCACTGGCAGGTATGCGCACACCGACATACACTTTGGCAGGTGCAGGCTGCGCAAAGGCCTGCCAGTCGTTTCTTCCATGTTGCTTTTCATTAACTTGTCTAATATAATCAAAGACTGTCAGCAAGAGTGAAAGAAAGGGAAGAAGGATAGATTGCCTCCTTCTTTTCATAGATATGATTCTGTTCATGCAGCTGCATCGAAAATTAAACTTCCTTTTTCTGTCTGATAACATAGTGTCTGGCCTTTTGTTGCGCCTGAAATGTCCTTGGGCATTTTGCACACACAGATGCATCACATACACACACGTACAGGTGAGAAAAGTGATGAAAGCACAAGTGCTCTGGGCAGCGTACATTCTACACTGTCAGCTCATCATATAGTATATCGACACAAGTGCACACCTGCATGTTCCACAAAAAAACAACAACATTAAAAGGCAAGTATTATTGTTGAACGACATTTTCAGCGATGCAATCAGGACGTTTAGTGAAATGCCACCGCTTAATGAAATAACGACAGGATACATTTACCTCTCTGCATAAACTGATGGCTTATTTCTTTGCTTTCGGGAGGCGCATCACTCTGCTAAAGGTTAAAGGGAAGATATTCTAATCAGGGACTCTTTACAGAACAGCAGCTCAATAAGGTCAACTGGTGTCACAACATTCGGGTTGGAGGGAGGGACGTGTATGTGCACAAGTGTGTGTGTGTGTGTGTGTGTGTGTGTGTGTGTGTATGCCAGTGTGACTGTTACATCACCGTCATCCTCGGTTCACCTTTCTGCTCCTCGTGCGGCATTTCTCTTTTTCTCTTTTTATCTATCTTTGGTTGCTTGTTTCTTGCTGTGTGCCAGGTTTCAATGAAACAGTGAATTCATCCCTCTAAAACACATACACTTAGCCACATGTAAAGTGCTGGTGTCTGACGGGGTGATCCGCCGGCCAATCGGCTGTATTGATTATTGGGCCAGGGGAGGCTGGTGGAGCGGCAGCAGTAATTAGGGCTTTTTGGTGTGGATTAGCTGAGAGAAAAGGTCACCCGCTCAACATCAGTAGCAGGACCACAGACAGGGACAGGGAGGGGTGGACGGATGGAGGGGACTGTCCCCAAACGTGATGACCATGATTGACAGCGCCATGTAGCCTATGTATAGCTAGGTGAGCACATGCAGAAACTGAGTGACAGACAGCTTAAACGATGAGTCCATTTTACTACAACATGGATCTTACTTTTGTAGTTTTGTAGCCATCATTTTATTGTTCATGATAACACTTTACTCACCAAAGTGATGAGGTGAAGAGATGCTGAGGTCTGGGAACGCAGTGACATAAAAAATCCAACTGGGCAAGAAACAGGTTGTTAACACTTCAGCTGTTTAGATAAACTATCAAATCCACTTTTTTTGAAGGTAAAACCAAAAAGTGAGCTCATAATGTCAGTAATAATCTGCACAGAACTACAGTAAGTGAGGTATGTTATAGTTAAAGAGGTTGTCAGTATGGGTCTTCTTTTACACGTGTTCACAGGTATTGGGGAGTACTACTGCATATATGAAAAACACTGCATAAAGTGATGGCTACAACTTTGAAATAGAAAAGTGTGGATTTATATTATAACTCTATGTTATAGAAGTAATATTATCAGAGACCTGTAGCCCACTCCTTATCTCTGCTTAAGGCTACATTAGGCACCATTAGCATTGCACACCTGAATCTCTGACCAAACAGAACAACGAGAAAAGTACTCTTTTAAAACTGTATGAATGTCTGACAACTTGTCATGTTGGTTTTATTTAAACAGTGACAAATTTGCCTGAAGTCTTACAATCTTTAAAACATACCCTCTATCCTTACACACTCAATTTGGATTAGTAAAAACTACTAAGAGTTTTCCCTTTTTGGAATTGAGTTTTTTTCCCCACTGGCTGACTTCTTTTTAACAATGCAACAAAAACAGCAAAATCTTTAACACGTGCATAAATAAAGAGTATGCACATGTTTGTGTGTACATAGAACATGCAAAGACATCTGAACATAATTTACTGTAAGTGCATAAACATGGCTTTAAATGTCACTGGATTCACCCCATGTACTGCTGCATTAAAAACTGTAATTCTCTTACAACTTTTCTTCCTTCTCTCTGTTTCTCTCTCTCTCTCTCTTTCTCCAGACCTGCAGGTTGACTTCTCAGTGGTATGGCAGGTCTAAGTGTATCTTAGAGGATCATGACCCTCCCAGACTGTGACCTGGAAAAACAGGACAGAGGAGCTGCAACAGGACATGGAATGTGTCTTTTGTTTTCTTTCACTTTTTTGTTGAAAAAAGTGGGAAATGTTCTCTGCACTTGCCAGAGCAAAAGAAAACAATTTCTTGGCAATGAATGAGGTAGGGTTTACATAGCAAACATTATGTGACTGTAACACAAATTATAAAAGCTCAGGCAGCGCTCTGTGTTGTAACTGACGATGCATTATTCTTTCTCTTTGTGATTGTCGTCTTCTAAGCCACTGAAAATGTGATTTATTTTAAGAGCAGCACTTTTTCTTTGTGAACATATTTTTGGTGTTAGCACAGCCACTTGTCTGCGTTATCTATACATACCACATTATATATGTTCGCTATGCTCTGGTACCATGTGGAACCAATTGTTTCTTAATAAAAAAACCCCAATGTGAATGATTTAGAAGGTGTCTGCTTGTCTACATTTACTGGGTTTCAGCTCCCCTTCTATGGCTCCACTGCAGCTCAGTGTGAGGCGGCAGCAGCTGTGGCAGATTTGGGAGAGCTGGTTTTGTGCAAAGCTGCAGCGCTCCTAGTGGTGGAACATGGAAATGGTGCTACATTTCTGCAAAATCAACCAGACAGAAGGTGTCAAGTTCTGATTGAGAGAGCTTGTGTGCAAGAGTATTGCTTTGTATTGCATTGCCTTGTTTTTTGTGTGTTGTGTATGTGTGATGGCGGTGGTGGGAGGGGCGCACATGCATATGTGACTTTTCTGTGTCTGTCTCATCGCACAACAGTGTGTGGGTTCCATAAGTGTGTAAGCGCATCACTGGAGAAAAGTATCTGTGGCACTGTGTGTTCACTCGCACATCAGGGCTCAGGCTGTGGGCATTTGACCGTTTACATGTCTGAAACAGTGTGTGTGATTTGTAAATGTCAATGGAAATGGCATGTCAACATAGGGTCTGAAGAAGTGTTGTGTTGTGTGACAGTAAAGGAAATATATAACTTAGAGGCAAGCACGGGCCAAACAAACCTTGAATCCTAGGCTCCTAAACAGACTGCCTTTGCCTTCCAGATTAATGTGAAGACAGTGAATGTGGCAGATATCCATTTGTATCCAATGTCAACGTTTGACGCCTTTCTGCCGCTGCAGTGTTTCACTGAATATTAGACACACGAAAACACTATGAAATGGTAACAGTGACTGGTAAAGGTGAATAGGATCGTCTAAGGATTAGCTGCCTGATTAAAATCAATCTACAAAGTGAACAACCTATTATAACATATACACTCATCACAGAACACATAATCCCTGTAATACCAGGTATTCCTGTTGTAACAGCAATCTGGTGTTGATCACGATAAGACTGTTGAGATTTTATTTTGTTTCCATGACAAAGGTATGCAGCCCTGATCTTGTCTGTTTGGGACTTTGCTGGAGAATCTGTTGTCATGGCGCCACGGTCAAAGCTGACAGTACTCCTATATGGTTCACTATAGGATAGGCAGTACGGGCAAGACAGGCAGGACAGGCAGGGTCTATCTGGACTCTGTACAACTCCTGCATTATAGAGTTCACCAGAGGGTCAAAAGTGTCACCACATACATCACAGCTGTAGCAGAACGGCAGACACTGTTGCCATGGTGATCGGCCATTTTTTCCCCCCACTGTGCTAAGCCAAACAGTGGTGGGTGGGTGCCGAGATACAAGAAAAGACAAAAAGGATTGTGTGCCCAGGCTTATATGTGATTCAGAGTGTGTATATGTAACACAGTGTTTATTTGGCCGGGCAAATTTTGGTTACTGCTAAAGAGACACATGTGTGACCTCCTTGTTTGGTCTGTGTGGTCTCAGCTGTACTCATCAGGAAGGCTGTGCAACAATAGCAAAGGTGCCCGCGGTGGGAGCTGCACAGCGTGATAAAACTGGCAAAATGACGGTGTCAGAAGCCCCATTGAACATAATCAGGCTGTGGTAGATGGGCTCGGCTGTTGGGTTTGGGACCATAAGTCTGGCGATTAAACATGCATGGGGAGAATCCTTCATCACAGGGCGAAACAAAGCCGCCCTGCCCTTCCCACGTGTTCCAACATCGCCATGGAAAAAGCCTGTTTCCTTGGCAACCAAACGAGCTCTCTTTGTCACAGGAATGGGGAGAGCGGAGGAGGAGGCGGGGGGGGAGCTGAGTGGAGGCATGACAGTCCATGATGACCTCCACCTGACCTCTAGGTGAACATGCCGCATTGGTTTCCTGCTTTCGTGGAGGGAACACTGTGATTGGTCATTTTCGATAAAACAAAGACAAGTTCTGTCGCCTGAGCTAAATCATTCTACAACTAAATTTCTCTCTTACGTTTGACGACAACTCAGTCTTTAGACAATGTCTTATTTTGATATAAAATATCGTACAAATGTCTACAGTAAAGAGAAATAGCAAATGTTCTAGGACTGCAAGAGTAAGGACATTCACATGGGCTATCATTACTCCATGATGATGGTGCTATCTAAATGCTTCCCTAAAAGCCGACATCTTTTCTTCTACTGCCCCCAGTGGCAGATTCTAGGGCCAGTGAAGGGGAAACAGGGAGAAGCATAAAAAGAGCTGAGTGAAAGAGAAATGACTCAAGGCAAGGAAATGGGGGATGCAGTTCAGAAAGCATAGTTGTGAGAAAGACAATGGCTTGTTAATATGGGCAGCCAGGAAAAGAGAGGAAGGGAGAGGAAGGGAGACAAAGTGAGACGCTGCTTTTATGTCGACCCACGGTTGCTCCCATAGAAAAGGCTGGTACTCTAGCTGTAATGTTAATCTAGTGTTTCCCTAATGGCCTTAATGACATATGGAGCACAGATTGCAGCAGGGGCCGTCTCTCTTTGAAACAACTGCCGCCTCCCTCAGGGCTTCGCAAGCATTACATTATGAAGATGTGGTAACTAAAGATACAGGTCATGTCTGGTGAACTTCAGTGGTCATCAGATGATATTTGAAATGATCTTTTCATGATCTGAAACATCTTTACATGTGATTCTAAACAGCTCTCAACAGGTGTATAATTTTCTTTTTCAATTCATCTCCCTAAGCATCATCCCCGCGACATATCACCCGCCATTTTGTTTCAATTTGTTCCCATCACTTATATCTCTTCCTCCTCTGAGCTGCTTTAGTCTGTCCACATCTCACTTTTCGTCTGGCCGTCATCTTCTCGTGGACTGTTACTGATGATATCGGATTGCTGTTGGCTTTACACCGCCAGAAAGTGGAGCTAATGGGCTTTCAAATGCTTTATTGTGAATGCAACCTGTCAAGAGGGGAGAGATAGGATCAGATTTGATTAGGGGGTGACAGCGGCAGAATAAAATGTTTTTAAAAAGAGAGAGAAGATTGTTTTTTTCACCGAGAAAGAAAAAGAAACTTCACAAAGTATATTTTGCCTAATCTACAGCTTTGCGCCAACCTTATTAGATGCCCTTGATTCATCCTTATCTCTGCAAGTATTTTCATCCCTGCTCCCATTCTCCTTCCCCATTTCTCCACAGTTTCCCTTTTCCATATGCATCCCTCCCCAGCAGAGCAGAGAGTAACACTGCCTCTTTTGGCTGGACACGGTAAATGTGCTCCTCTCTGGCAGATGAATGATGTCAAACAGACATATTTATATTCATTTAGGACTGAAGAGGAGGAGAACCCATCTGTAACGGATGTGATAGGAGCCACTACTTGTGAGTGTGCGTGCACTTTGCGTGTGTGGAGGCACACGCGTGTTTGAGCATGTGTTCCAAGGTATCCACCGTTTGTGATAAATGAATCGTGCTTTTGTGTGAGTTGATACCGTGTTTTTGGATTTGGGTGTGTACGAGTTTGTGTGTGTTTACAAAATGTGTGTGCGCGTGTGTGTGTCTGTGTACGAGCGAGGTCATTCCCCGGTCACTCGTTCAGGCTGTGTGATGAATGAAGAGGAGAGGTGCCTGCAAAGCCGGAGAGATTTGGGAGAAACATTGTTCTACTAGGTTAAAAATGGTCTTGTGTTGTGCCAGAGGCTGAGGGAATGTTACTAAAAAAAATGTAAGACTGGAACTTAAGTGGATGTTCATCATATCGGATGTTTAATACCAAGCTCGGCAAAGTAATAAACTTATAAAATATTAAAATTAGCCATTTGATTGTGCAGATTTGCTCAGTGAGATATTTTGCAAGTAAATAAAGTATCCAAAATGTGCTCCCTCTCTATGTCCATTTCAACTTTCCAGCAGGAGAAATGAGGTGGATGTGGCTGTGTTTGGTTTGGATAGCAGGCCGGTGGGGTCAAAGACATCTGACTCAACCAGGAAGTATCAGGTTGAAGTAGACAGGAAGTCAGTGGACCAAACAGGAAGGACTTTACGCAGAGGAGGCTACTGGAAGCCAGCAGCCATCAGTGTCTGTCAGCACAGAGCCAAAAAATAGTATGTGTATGTGTGTGTGAGTGTGTGTGCAAGCAGTTTTGTATCTATACTAAATAACTAGTTATGTTTTTTTTTTACTCCATAACGCTTACATGAATGTAGTTTTTTCATCAAAATCACTTTTTTGGTCATAAATCCAAATATTCAGACACTTGTGTTGTAACTAATACAAGGTGTTTCATTTGTCTGGAAGCAGGTTTGATAGAGGTCAGCTCTGATCCGAGGAACTGCTGTGGATGATTTGTGTAGGTGTGTGTGTGTGCGTACCTCCGAGTGTCAGTGTGCGTCTGAGAATATTTGCTTGGGACAATGTGGTCAGGCAGAAGTGCATTGTGGGATCGATGTCCACACCTCGTCCTAAATTATTCATCCTGTCAGCTGGCCTGTCCACCATCGCCGTGGAAACCGCTGACCAAGAGCTTTACCCCCATCCCTACGGATTCACCTCTTCATCCCCTCCTTGGCCTTCACTTCCTCTACTCTCTCTCTCTCTCTCTCATTATCTCCTCCCTGATTCGTTCATTTACAGCCTCTCTGGCCCCCCACTCCTACTTTTAGTCTTCCTTACTTCTCCAATCTTTTCATCTGTCTTTCTTCTACTCCCATTATTCAGTATATCTGTCTTCCTCATTAGTCCTGAACTCCCACTGACTCACTTTCTATTTCTTTCTCTCTGTTTTTTTCTCTTCATGTCTTTCCCCATGCTGACATTCTCTCCTCTGCTACCCCTCTGTTGCTGACTAAGATTATAATGTGTTGGCTTTGTAGGATGTTTATGTTTGTGTCTTTGAAGTCTGCCCCAGTGGCCTCTTGGAAGACAGCCATAATCCTGGTGAAGCACCAGAGGTTGTTCAGCGTGCTGTGTGTGTGCGCGCGTGTATTCATACTCATACATGTGTGAATGCATGTGTACACATGATCAACTATGAGTGCAGTGTGTGTGTGTGTGTGTGTGTGTGTGTGTTTGTGTGTGTGTGTGTGTGTGTGTGTGCAAGCGTGCATGCGAGTGTGAGTCAGTAATTGTGACATGGCTCATACATCATGGCCAGAGCCCGTTTGATTACAAGCGGAGGGGCCCGGTGATTAATCGTTGGATTCAGCTTCCTGGCCCGAGTTGTGACACCCGGTCACAGAGCATCTGTACTGACACACCCCTCTAGCCCCACTGCCCTGCTCCAGCGTACCCCCATACCGCCTACACCCCTATACACGCACCCCAATACCCCCTACCTTCCCCTCAATTCCTTCCCAGCACTCCATTACCTTTTGCCCTTCTCTCGCCTCCAACAACGCACACCTTACCTTTTCCATTTCTTCCCTCACCAGTCTTGCCTCCCTTGTACTCCTCTGCCTTCTGTTTTATCTTAGCCCAACCCTCCCACTCTATTCCCCTTCTCACCCCACCTCCAGCACCACCATATATATCTTGTCCTTACCACTTTACACTCAGCACCTCTGCACTCCTTCATCTTGCTCCTCTCCACTAACCTTTCCTTTTCACACCATTTTGTGCAACCCGCAGTCTCATATTAACCAAAGCATTACTGTTTGATCTTATCACCTTGCTGTTTTCTCCCCTTTCCCATAAGCTATGGACCCTACATTTGTTCTTTTATATATACAAGGCACACTAACCCTTTTCCCTAATCTGATTCTGCTGCTGTTGAAATGTGTCTTAACTCCCTTATGCACACACAAGAAGTCACACATACAGTATATTCATCCTTGCATGTGAGTCCAAAAAACTTGCACACATAATCTTCGAAGCCAAGCCAGAAGTCTCCTTTGTACTTCAGTTGCAGCACCTAAAAGGATCTTTAGCCCTCTCCACCTGCCAGTTAAGGCAATTCAGGTCCCTGAGGCCCAAAGCAGCCCTTAATCCTAAAGGCAAGAAACCTGGAGGGCAAGCAACTGTCCTTTTGTGCCTCGTATACTAAAATACCTGGAATTGTATCTATGAATGTTTTATTTAACCAGGACTTGTGCCAATGGCTTGATCCAAGTCTAATTGTAATTTTTAAAATGAGGGTGTAATTGTTATCGACAATGTTGATTTTCGCATATCAACATTTCTGTAGATATCTGCATGTGTACTTTGTGTTCCTATCATGAAATCATATTCTTTTATGAATTATTGTTAGTACTGTTATTGTAAGAAGAAAACTGAAAAAAATAAACAATACCAGAATTGACAAGCATCAGAATATTGATAAAAGTGCAAGCACTCCTTCAGCACACTAGGGAGTAATATATGCACAGTGCTTGACCTAGGTGCCTTTCAAGAGGAGCAGAGGAATGAAAATACCAGAACACCTGCTTAGCTAACTAAACTCTGTCTTTTCACTGCTACTACAACCAACTGAGAAGAAAACATCCAAAATAAATAAATCAAAGATCTGAGAAAATAACAAACCAAATTAAATACAACCAGTGTTAATCTACCCAGGTAATGTGTTTTTTTTTTCTTCCTTTAAATGGAGTGTGGTGCACTTATCTGGGTAAGGTGATGAAGAGGTACGGAGTGAATCAGTCCTCCTGACTAGTGGGACGCTCCTCTGCTCTCCTGTCTTATGTGCTCTGCTCTTCTGTCGTGCATTCTCTGTATGTCCTCTGCTAGTCTGTTGTATGTCCACCTGCAATTTTCTCAAGAACAATTTCTTTCTCACAAATCATTAGATGCTAAAAAAACAACCTGCGTAAACAGGGCAACATTTGATTATTCTTTATTAAATTAACTAATTATTAACTGAAACTAATATCACTGAAAAAAATCATGAATTTACCAACACTGCTGCACATGTAAAACTCTGGTGCTAACATAATTAACACACAACGTAATCAGCATTTTCCTTAATTCCTTCTTTTCTTTTTTTTTCTTTTTCTCTCTAGCTTATTCAACTCAAGTTCTACTCTGATTGTTTTTTTGTAAATGTGTTATCAAGAAATTGCCAGATAATAAAATGCACAACTCATTAAACAGCAAAGTTAAATGGCACCACTCTCTGTAACAGAACACATGGGCTGTGTCCAAAATCACTCACTACTCGCCATTTTGCCATTTTGTAATGCTGTCCCAATGTATAGTAAATATTATTAAACCGTATATAGTGAACTCAAAGCATTTTGAAAAGAAGTGCACAACCAATGGTCACTAACCAAGAGGTATACCACGCTGACAGAAAAACGGTCCACCAACCAACGTTGATTTGGCACATTTTAACTGTGCAACAGCAACAATGTAATTAATGGCGCAGAGAGAATGACCCTAGTAGTGTCCAAAAGCATTGTTTTAATTTTGCTGGTGAACTCACTATGTAGTCATCTACCTAGAACTATCTAGATAGTAGGGAATGATTAATGAATGTAATGAATGATTGATTATTTGCGGACACATCCATTGACTTAGCTAAAGTTAGCTAGCACAGAAAGGCAACAAACACTCACCGGAGAATGGAACAGACAATCATTAAATTACTCCTTGTAGCCCATTTGAAAGAATTACATTCAGAAGAACCTTTAGCCTAACTTTCTATCTTGTGTTTATACTTCACACTCCACATGGTTAACTTCCTTTCTGTTTTAGCTGGCTACAATTCTGCTGTCTCATTCTTTCTCCAACCAGGAAGTGGTGTGTTTCTTTTTTATCTCTGCAGCGCCACATCTGCCCTCTGCTGGAGTAAAATAAGTATTGCTAACAGGAAAGAAGGAAATTAGCTAACCGTGATAATAGGCTATTTTTTGAGTGGGATGCAAAAACAAACAATAATTTAAAGGATATAGCGTCATTCTATATTTTTAGTTTTGTCAACAAATACCATGCAAAGACTAATATCAACACTTCGTTAGTCCAACTCTAAATGCTTTCCAACTTCACAAGCATGTCCATGGCTCTCAGCGCCAAGCCCATTGGTTCATGGAGAAGGTAAATCCTTAAATACAGGTGGTGAATCTATAGTTTCATTGGGAACAAAAACTTCAGAAATTCCTCAAACTGCTGGGCACTGTAGTTTTAGCAAACATTCCTCAAACAGGAGATTTTCATAGTTTTTGACAACAATGGCACTGTATTGTAGAGAGGAAAAAGCTATATCAGGCTTTAACCACACAGATGATCCTTGATAGTAGGTATCAATTTACAGTTGTTTTTTTGTCTTTTCATGGGATTTGTTGACAAAAACGACGAAAAACATCTATAAAATATAATCATATCCTTTAAAAACAGGACAGAGATAGTTGGTACTATAAGGAAGTTAAGAAAAAGAGTGTAATGCGAGTAGGGCGAGAGATGCAGGATAAGCGTCAGTGGGAAACAAAGGAACAGAATCTGTGAGTGTGAGCAAGCAAGCTGGTGAGAAGCAGAGACGGTTTGTGCATGTGTGTGTGTGTGTGTGAGTGTGTGTGAGAGAGAGTGTGTGTGTGCATGAATGTGTGTGCGTTCCCCTGGCTCTCACCTCCATGCGGCATCAGGATGAGGGATGGTCCTGCCAGCGATCAGCCCAGGCCTGGACTCAAGCTCCGCACAAGGATTCCCTGCTGAAACCATTAGTGTGGGCATTAAACACCATTAGAGCACACACACACACACACACACACAGGGTGTAAGTGCTTTACCACAACCTTACACTCACAAATATACATCCATGGTATGAGTGTGTAGATGGATGTTCACACACACACATGATCACATACCCACGAGTTCCTGGAGGCACACACGCACACACCATAAGACCAAAGAGTGGATGAGAGTGACTGCCAGGAGGATCGGTTGGGGCTGAAGGTAAAAGAGCAAAAGCATAGAAAAAATGGTGACGTAAAAGGAGGGACGGGAGATATACAGGGTGGAAGGGCATTGAAAATCCACTTTCCTTTTAATGTCTCATTTCTCTTGCCATCATATATTTCCCTTTTCTAATGCATGATTAATTAACGACAAGTAAAAAATTAATTTCCTAGATGTCAGGGGTTTTTTGTGTAGACTTACCTCATCTTTTACCCACACTGCACATGAATGCCCCCCATATCTGTATGTGTATGTATTACCTGTGTGTGGTAATGTGTGTCTGTGCTCTCATGTTGCTGGAGCAAGCATGTCCCTGGCGATCCAGGTGTAATTGGGTTAGTGACAACCAGGACAATGTGACACCTGCAGGTCTCAGCTGTTCCTCTCCCCGCTGAACTGGCCTGGAGTCAGCTGGAACTCTGTCATCTGGACTGGCCTCAGCTGAAATGGCCATTTTGGGATGGATCCAGGGTTAGAGGCTCCACTGGGCACAACACAAATATCAGTCTAAATACTAACTCCTATAGCAGGACAGAAGCAATAATAAAGGACAGAGAGATTATATGACATCCATCTCAAAATGTGAGGCAGAATAAAAAAGACGTGAAAAGATGCTTGGTGCAATTAAGAACAGCTTCGTCTCAGAATCACTCAAATGCACATTTAAATAATAAAGTGGAGCATCATGAAGACTGTTAAAAAGATAAAGTGATGTGTGTGAAATGTAGTTTGGTGTTTTGCAGATACTCATTTTTACTTGTCTAACGCACACACAAACAAAACGGCTGTCATTTTTATTCAATATTTGAACCACTATTCAAGCATGGGGGAAAAATGTTTGATCTGAGTCGGGATTCTAAATTAAGTACATAATCACTTGTACTAAAATGTACTGTCTGACTCTTTGCAGGTCCTGTCACTCTATCAGCAAGCTAGGCTTCTGTTGTTGTCTTTGCTAGCGTAAAATGAAGAAAACTAGCAAGCCATGCTAAATGGATGTGACAGCGAGCAATCGGAGAAGTTATGTGAGGAAGCATCATAGATTCAAAAACTATTTCCAAATTTGCATCTCCATTGGAGGTTTGTTTATTAATTTATATGCAGATTGATGGATAAAGTTACATGAAACATCACTTCAGGATCCTACTGTATTATCAAGTAAAACCTTGCTCCCCCTTTTTATATGTTTCTTTGTTGAAATGTTTAATGAATGCATTACTCCCAGCATCAACAGGAAATAAACCAGGTTGGCTATTCCCAAACAAAATTATATAAGACATCTTTTGCATAAAATCATACTGAAGCAAAGATGCTCTGCGCTTTTCCCTTAAAGGCACCTTGTGGCCTTAGCTTTACTGACAAAATATCATACATACATGCAGCAAATAAATGCTGCTGGTGTGTGACAGTTTCCCGAATGCTCTCCTCCTCTCATCAGGAAGAACGTGTGATCACAGTCTGATATCATCACACAAACGTCTCCCTGTCACATCAGATTTCTGCTGCTCTTGTCTGAGGGCTGCCTCTCCAGACCCGAGTGGCGGCAGACCATGCTAACCAGCGCGACGCCATCGGAAGCTAATAAATCATCTGTGGTTTTATTTCAGATTTATTCGGACCGTAATGAAGATGCGACGGGCCCCAGGCCGTAACCGACGGCGACAGGGTGACACTGATGAATGGCTGAAGGTGCGCTCTCTACAATCGGAAGGAGAGGGAGGACTGTCAGGCAGCAACTGTGCGCTGTGTGTGTGCGTGTGTGTGTGTGTGTGTTCACTTGCACTCCAAGGATCTCTTAGATCACACAATAGGCGTATAATGTATAGTGTTACCATCAAATATAATTATTAGTCTTCAAAGAGTAGTTATGGGTGTACTGGTACCAGAAAGTCAGTCTTTATCAGCATTGCTGTCTTTGTTGTTATCATCATCATCATCATCATCAAATTCATACTCATCCTCATTAGGCTACATTACTTAACACATTATCGTCATCACCACATTAGTCTACATTATCCACATTTCATCATTATCAACAAGAATCAACATTATTGACAACTTTATCATTGTCGTTATGAAGTCCAGTGTTGGGCAAGCTACTTGGAAAATGTAGTGCGCTAAGCTACTAGCTACTATACATTAAATGAAGCTTCACTACACAGAAGCCTTCCCCCCAGTGAAATGTAGCAAGCTAAGCTACAGCAGCATGGCAAAAGTAGCCTAGTTACATTATAAGCTTAAGCTACTTTTAATTTTTTAATATTTTATAGGTCATATATATATATATATATATATACACCCACCCACACACACACGCACACACACAAACTAACTTCATTCCACAGTAGCAATAGAAGAAAGACTAAAAACCTGCTCCAAACAGTGTGTGTGGGTGAGAGAGAACTTAGTGCCATATCATTGCAGCTAAATGTATTTCCTCATGAAACAAACGGAGAACCATTGTTGTTTGTATAAAGTTACTTGATTATCACATTATTAATTAATTATATATTTTTTATTGTTTATATGTGAATTTGTGCTTTGGCAACTTTGCAACCTAAACAACCTAAACATTCATGGCAATGGGTGAGAGAGAGCGAGCAAGAGAGAGAGAGATCTCATCTCAGGGAAACAACTTTCTGCCACTACATATCAAAGTTTCCTGCTCACTAGAGGAAGATCTGTCCAGGCTGGATCCTGATCCTTCTCACAACAGGTGTTACAATAACTATCACAATAGAAAGTAAACTCAATCGCACGTGTCTTTATTCCCCTGAAACAAAGTCGCAGACATCCGCCCAAGGATCGGTATGTGATGTCACCGTCACACGGAAGCACTTCAGCTGGCTGCACATACAGGTCAGTGTGTGATACTTACTGATCCTTCAGAAATGCTTGTAAAAATGTAGCATGAAGCTACTTCATTACTTAAAAGCTACCACCAAGCTACTGAGAAATGTAGTTAAACTAGTAAGTAGCGGCGCTACTGCCCAACACTGATCAAGTCCAACACCTTCATCACCTAAATATCAACATTAATGTGATCATGACCCTTAAATTCCAAATCCTCGCCATTAAAGGGATAGTTAAGGATTTTTGAAGTGGGGCTGAATGAGGTATTTCTCCATAGTCAGTGAATTAACTGCAGTAGATAGCGGTCGGTGTGTCCCCAGTTTAGAGAGGCAGAGAGTTGAACCAGCACGGAAGCTAAGCAACGTACTGCTATAGACAGGGTCATCAAAAGTGTTTTAGCCACCTAAAACAAGGCCCACCAAAAAAAAATCAGCATCAGTTCAGGTGTTGTATATGTTTAATGTTTTCAGCGCTTTACCTTGAGTCACAGCCATTTCCTTTGGCTACTTGGCTGATCATATGTTTGGGTCAGACTTTCAGCAGTTTATGGAAGAGACAACAAATGAAAGAAAATCTAAATGAGTGACAATGACAGCGATGATTAAATGTTGTTTACTGTGGAGACAACGGGGTACCTTCTTCAACAAGAGTATACAGAAGAAGGACTTATGCAAAAGGACACTAAACGGAGCATAAAGAGCCAGAGAGGGGTTAATATGATGCATATTTACATTTATTGTGGGAGAAACAACTCGTGGCCATACAACGGTCGCAAAGGAAGAAGTCGGGTGACGTTTTATAAATAGGCAGAAAGTCTGTGTAAGGTGGTTGGATGGGTCAAACCCTCCCATGTGAAACCAAATAAATAAAATTTAAAACAAGTAATTTTGAGTTTTAACTTAAATAGTGTTATTGACTTCAGTCGTGTGACTTCCGTAATTTACTTACTTCAACGTTTTCCTATACCTAGCCAAATCCTTTTTGTTGCCCAAACTTAAGCAAATTGTTTTTGTTTCCAAAATCTAACCAAACTGCAACCGTTTCACAATGTAAACCACATGTTTAATGTCATGTGACATAGGTCACGTGACTTATGTAATGTAGTTAACGCTCATATGTGTTGTTTTGTGAGGCATGGACAAACGCCCTATATTGTTGTTTAGGTTGGAGGACTTGGTTGGTTTATGTCTAGATTCAGTGCGAGTATATATATATCTATAGCTACATTTTTCAAAGCCCACTATCATTCAAAGGATCACGGTGAAATCTATGTGGTGACCAGGACACGTCATGTGTTTGAACAGTCTGGAAAAACACAAGCACACACTGTCTTTTAAAGTTTCTGTTTCAAATATGATCTCGTAACAGCATTTCTGACCCAAAGTTCAAAGTTTTAGAAAATGTTGTTCCAAAGGACATGGCTGTCTGATAGCAAGGTAAAGCACAGAAAATATTAAACACATGGTGAGCCTTGTTTTAGGTGGCTAAAACACATTAGCTGCCGACATGTCCACAGAAGGACATTGCTTAGCTTTTGACCGGTACAAATCTCTGTTTCTCCAAACTGGGGACACGCCAACCACCATCCACTGCACGTAAGACAATCATTATGGAATAGTACCTCATAGACCTCCACTTCAAAAATCCTAAACTATCCCTTTAATTTTATCACATTTGTTTTGATCATCATCATCATATTTATATTCATCTTCATGACCATTATCATCACCACCCCTGCCACTGTTATTATTATTTTCAGTAGCATAATGATCATCAAGTATCACCATCATTGCCATTAACTTTATCATCATCATAATCATCATCATCTGTCATTAACACCAACATCTTCATCACCATATTGGTAACATTACCGCCATCATAACCACCATCACCACCAAACTCCAAATCAATGGCATTAAGATGATCACCTATCATCATCAGCCCTGTTACCATTACCACGATTATCATTATCACCAACATTATCAATGGTCCTACTGACGCAATCGTCACCATTACCTACATATCATCGTGATCACAAACATCACCATAAGCGGCATTAACTTTGTCAAGGGTTGATCCAACCTTTTTTCTCCCAATACCTCAGCTGTGCTCTCTTTTCAGTATACCTCACTGTGTGGATATCATTGGCCCACTACGACTGAATCAATGTCACTGGAAGACATTAAGAAAGCAACTGTCATTAACATTAACGTCATCAATATCATCATTACTAACAACATCAAAATCATTGCTTTTAACTTTATCGTCATCAGTATCAAACCTCTGACCTCCTCACCGTGTATGCATTCCCATCACTCTCTGTGTTACTCCATTACATTCACTGTGTTTTGATAGTGTGCTCTTTCTGTGTGTCATCACAGTCCTCTCTGTCAGCCAAGGACAAATTGACTGAGCCTACTCAATGCTTCAAGCCTGGCAGCTTCCAGTCATCTTGTCAATCAATGAATCCATACGAAGCTTGTCTCACCCAGGCCTGACACAGTATGGCACAGCACTTTTTGAAGAGCACGAAAAGACATGGATACACCATCATACCCAACAGTGTGGCAACAATATGACAGTAAGCTTGACTAAGTTCTCAGCCAGCACTGAAATACACTACTGGAAATTGTTGTAAAAAGAATATCCAACGATGGTTGAGGTCAAGGGCAACAGTATTTTGTAGAAGAAAGACATTTCATCCCTCATCCAAGAGACTTCTTCAGCCAGTTGCCCTTGACCTCAACCTTTGTTGGATAACTATGACCTGGATGACCTTCACAGACATCTTGTAAAAAGAATACTTAACTGCAAATCTATCTTTTGACTATCAAAAAGTATATCTTGTTCCTTTGTAGAAGATGGCAGCTGTGGTCAGTTGTATCACAGTTAATCCGTTAAACCAAGAGCGTAGGATTACGTAGGTACGTGTCCCGACCAATATCCAGCGACAACTGAACTGACCGTAGCAATAATTTTTATTTACAAATCTAAATATAACAGTTAGTGTCTAGTCAATGTATTTAGCACACAGTTAACAGTCAGCCGTAAATTAGCGAGAGAATAACATAAACCAAAAGGCAGAACAACTGAGTATTATTGCCACTGTTAGAAACAATTAATAGTAACCTGAGATTTGGAGAGTAAAGTCGTAATAGAATAGGTTGCTTTCAGTCATATGTGTATGTGTTGTTTTTTTTCTGACAGTGTCCAGTTATTTAGACTTGTAAAAAATTTGGACTGCAGTGTGGCGTCTTACCTCTGCATCCTCCTCACTCAGAGACACCTAAATTTTGTTTGGGAGTGTGTCATTTCTCTAGCAAGCTTTCCACTGAAGCGGCTATGAGCTGCACTTTGTAATTATTAGGAGGATCTATTGACAGAATGCAAAATAATATACATAATTATGTTTTAAGTGGTGTATAAAGACCTAACATGATAAACTGATATGTTTTTATTTCCTTAGAGTGAGCCATTTATATCTACATACACCGCGGGTCCTCTTACATGGACGTCGCCATGTTGCTGCGCAATCTTTTCTACAGTGGCCCGAATGGACAGACTGCTCTACAGAGCGCGTTTCGTCACTACGTTGAATACGTACGAAGAAAAAGAAGAACAAATAACGTTAGAAGTAGTAGTAGTAATAGTAGGAGTAGTAGTCTGGTTTATTAGAAGTATAACAAATGGAGCTTATCCTGCACGCGTGGAAAGGGAGGGGTGGGCGGTGGATTCATGTGATGACGGAATAATCAGAATATTTTCCTCCTTAAATCTTTATTGCAAAAAGAAAAATAAAGTGTACATAAAGAAATAAAGCAGAACTTTGATTCGGGCAAAATCATGTATTTTATAGCCATATTTTGCAAACATATAATTGTATTATGGTTATAACCATAATATAGTTTGCTGTCTATGTAGAGTGAGCTAGATGTCTACGTGCTGTTTATATGCTCTGATAATGCTAATCCAACACATCTTTGTAGTAGCGTCCATGTCTATACCACATTTGACTTAAGAGCACACGAACACACACTGAGGTTGGAAGAACGACTTCACAACTGCGGAAATGGGACCATCCGAGGAGCATGTGAATGCACTGTGAGGAAATGGTTCCCAAAACATTTGTGTGAATTTGTGGTGAAATATATGCCTGATCAAGGCCTGATTTCTGATGAAATGTTTTCAGTAGTTACGATTTTCCACGTCCAATGAAGAGCATCAAACTTGTCTCATCCAATACAGTCCCAAAAAGGGTTCTATGTCAGACAGACAGTCTGAAGGGGATACTACCATATGAGCATTTTGAAAGCAATACAGTATGCTTGAGATCCTTAGTGCATATTATTCCGTTATATTAATTATACATTATTATTGTCACCTGCTGCCAGAACGTTATGTTTCCCTATATAAAAACATTTCCCCAGAATGCCAGAAATCAAGTGTTTAACTCTCAGATTTTCCCCCCAAACCTCCCACTTCTTTCCAATCCAGTCATGCATTTTCCATTTTGTTACCTACCTCACTGTAGAATTCATAGTTAATAGGAGTCACACAACATATCCTCAAGACACTGAGAGCAACAGAGATTCAAGTTATTAAGTCAAATAAATAAGTTACAAGTTATTAAGTCAAATAAATAATATAAGTCAAATTACTGAATACGACCTGTCCAGGGTATACCCCGCCTTGCGCCCGATATCAGCTGGGATTGGCTCCAGCCCCCCCGCGACCCTGTATGCAGGATAAGCGGTTGACGATGGATGGATGGAAATTACTGAACAAATCCATGACGTTTGGAAAAAGTCTAGCTTGCCTGTAGTTTATATTCTCGACAACTGTAGACCATTTTGACATGTCACAGAAGGAAAAACATAGGTTTAAATACTGAATTCAGCAATTGCTTATTAACAAGATAAGCAATTATCTGTAGGTTTTCTTTATCAACAAGATAAGCAATTCCAAGCCTTTTTTTTAGGTATGATAAGAATAGACTTTTGGGGTTTTGGAGTGAATATTTCACAAGTAGAAACAGAGGGATGTGTGCAGATGCTTTTGCAGCTCTCTGTGTGTTTAATGTTGCACTGTACTGTTAGTGTGTCTGCATCACCCTGTCTCTCTAATTACTGCTGCTTGTCCATGCTGAGACAACATGAAGGTATTTGGCCTCTCTGGCTGACAACCACCATGTGAGGACAGATAACACACTCCTCCTTTTTACACAAGACTGGCACCATCTTTCTCCTTCCATCTTCATCACTTCCTCTCACACACTCTGTTACACTCCTTCACTCTGCCTCTCCATCCCCTTTATACTCCTCTACAAAGCTGTCACTCACTAACTGTAGATATCTCTATCACAAGCTCTTAACCAGTTATCTGCCCTGTCTTTCACTACTCTCTCTCTTATATCCACATTTCCTATCCTCTGCCCTCCTCAGTCTAAATGAAAAGTTGTGATCTGTTCACCATATTTACAGCACAGCATTAGCATACCCTGTGGGTCTTTCAATTTTACATGAGTGACAGACACACTTTCATACACATAAAACAAAAGCACACACACCCCTATAGCACACAGAGCCAGTTAATTAGAGCTCAAGGCCCTTCTCTCCTAACGAACCTGAGGGTAATTAAAGAGCCCCTGGACACGGGTGTGTCTGCGAGCTGCTTCTAATTAAGCCCCAGCGAGCTGATTTAGCTAATTAGCTAAAGGCTTGATGTCGGACACCAAAGCATTCCAGCCCCCGCTGAACACAGGAAGTTACAATGCTTCTTACATCGTCCCTGGCAACACTTTCATTTCCTGAGGCATTAATCACCAGAGTTACAACTGTCGCCATTGTGACTGCCATGTGGGAATGGATGCGGTGTGAGCGGTGGGGGGTAGCCCCAGCCCTGAGGGTTAGAGGTGTGGACCATTGGGAACAATGGAACCAATCACATGCTGAGTTCACTGCCAGCAGGTAGGGGCTGGAAACATACAAAACAGTTTTTACAATAATAATAATAATAATAATATACATTTAAATTATAAAACAGCTTATGATAAAACAGCTATGATATAGCAAACCCCTGCCTGATATGGACAATAACTAGTCCAAAATCCAAGTTGTAGGCCTATTACCCTGCTGGTTTTCTTTAAAGAAGCAACAGATTAATCATTCAAAATGGCGTTATCTTGGCTTTTCCGATATAAAATGCGATGCCAGTGTTTATCATTGATAACTAACATTGATAACATTGATAATTGCAATTGGTTGTACATGCAAAAAGTGACAGAAGTAGTTGTGTCCAGAATGAAAAAACACAGCTTGAGTAATATAACCCTGCCTACTTTTACATTATTGTCAGCAAATAGTAGTGGTTCAAGTATAACAGTTATCCATTATTTAAAAAACAGACAAAATATATAACAAGCATACTTTTGTAGTTGATTACCATTACCTAAAGGACATCTGCATCAAGTGCAATGCTTAAGTGTTTAAGGTTTAACAGAAATAAAATGCAGAGAGACAGTAGGAACGCCAGTTTCACACACAACGCAAATTTTTAATTCCCATTGGGTTTATCATGTGGATTAGACCCTGTCCTCTACACACAACTCTCTGAAAAACCATCTGTGACGTAGGGACAGTTTGAATGCTGATAGGCTATCACGACACATCGTTACGCGGATTTCACGCTAGAGCTGAAAAATTTCAACTCACGCTATGGAATGTTGTACAGGATTTTTTTGCAGGGTTGCACTCTTTGCATCCAGCTCGTCCAGCGCGCCGCCTGGCAGGAAATCACATCCCTCCACGTCTTTGCATTGACTTTTCATGTTTTCACACCGTGCCCAACGCTGGCTTGTTGTGTGTGAGACCAGCATAAGCGCTGTTCTCATATCACAAGACAAGAAGACTTGCAATTATGAATTCAAGTGTTTCGTACTCGCGGAAATCACAAAACTTCTTAGAGCAGA
Source organism: Micropterus dolomieu (assembly GCF_021292245.1). NCBI lineage: Eukaryota > Metazoa > Chordata > Actinopteri > Centrarchiformes > Centrarchidae > Micropterus > Micropterus dolomieu. The sequence continues at coordinate 19,690,273 of NC_060158.1, read as the reverse complement.
TACATCCCAGAGTAGATGTTCATCTCGTTTCATCTGCCTCCTCCTCAATTTCATCTCTTCCTCTCTAGCTTGTGTCACCAATAACTCAGCATCCAACTTCATAGCTGGAGCGCATCTGATCCCCATTCATTTCCGCAGTGGGAGAGGGAGAACTGGCATTGGCCACTAAGGCCCTGATCAATCATGATCTAGCACGACAGCTTGTATTAGAGACGGGGAGATGGAGGGATCGAGAGATACGGAGGAAGAGAGTGGGGAATATAAGATATTCAGACATGGATATTTGTCTTTCGGAGATGCGTGTGATGTGTGGACATGACCAGATGTGATCAGAAGACGGTTTAAGAAAAAAGAGTGAGGGGAGGAGGGAGAGAGAAAAAAAATCTCACCCAGCCCTGTTCGTTATTAAGAGATTAAATCCCATCTCTGACAGTCTTGTCAGTGCGAGAGACAGAATCGAGCACTGCCGGTAATTTGACTAGTTCCCTATCTCCTCACTGCTCAGTTGGCCGATGACAGCGAAGCGACAGAGCGTTGAATATGCAAGATGTCTCCATCCCTCTAAACTCTACCGTCTATCCCGCTTGTGAACACTGTAATGGCTACCTCAGAGAAGCGCACTCACAAAAATTTATGCATGCACACACACACAGCCCGGTGAAATTGCAGGCTACATTTTCAACCATTTGTATCCTCACCAAGAGGTTTTGACATCGTGGGGAATTGACATATGAAGGCTTGCAGGTTCAAGCCCTCCTGTGTTAGCAATTCGAAGTTTTAAGATGTAGCATGGGTTTTAGCTTCTCTTTCAGTGAGCGTGTGTGTGTGTGCACGTGTGTGTGCATCTCCACTGACAGGTCCTGTTAGCCTGCTATGCAGATCCTTCCAGCACACCCACAGTGAATCTAGTCAGGCCAGGTGTTATTTTAACACTCACTTTTGGAAGATGAATAAGGGTTGTTTTTCTCGTCATCCTCCTCCTCCTCCTATCCCACACATTCTCATCCCTTCTTCTGTCCCCCCCCCCAGTCCCATCCCTCCAGTTGGAAAAGCCTGACCCAGTATTACGTGACATTATGGGGCCACTTACCGGCCTGCTAAAATAAACCCCAGTGAAGGAGCCGTGTGACAGAACGGGGTTACAGCACGCCGTCGCACAAATTAATCAAACAAATAAACGAGGAATTTAGACTTAAACAGGGAGGATCTCTCCCTCCCTCCCCTCCTCGCTCGTGTCTTCTCTCATCTCACAGCTCCTGTGTTTGTGCACGTCTCTGAGACACACAGACACTTGCAGACTACCTGCACAATCACGGGTGAAGTAGCTTCCAAAGCAGCTTCCGTCAGACCTGTTTGACATTCATCCACTCACTCATTCCTTTATTTTGTGTCAGCTGGACTTGTTACAAAGCTTTAGCTTCTTCACTGTCAGGCCGTGGCTGTGTACCAGATGTCTGTTGCTGCTGGCGCTCATGTCGACGCAAAATCTGGGCAAACCCATAAAATCCATTTCTTAATTTAAAGATTTCTGTCCAAATTTTAGTCAAGCAACCTATTTCCTATCAGTCCTGTCGAACTTTAAACATGTCAGTGCCAGACACGCGTTGGTCAGTGCCATCTCTTGTCAATAGATTGTAAAATACCAAGACGAATGATAACTGTAGTAACTGTAGCATCACTAAGGAGCTCGCTGTTCATGTTCCATGTATTTTGTATTAGTGTAAAGCTCATTGCTGCTCTAGAGGCTCCTGACTTTTTTCATTATTGTATTTTTGCTTCTGTAGTGTAGCCTACAGTGGAAGCAGTCACAAAAGGTAGTAGACTATCATAGGCTACTAGTTAAATTCAAATCCACAAAACCACAGTATCCTATCTGTCTGAGCAGCCTGGTATCATCAAAAAACATGCCGATTTCTTAAGTCATTTTGCGTGGTATTCCAACGCATTTGTAGCATTTCAATATATTTGACTGTTGCAACCCGAGCGAAATGACTCATTTCGCTATCAGAATCTGATCCATTTGGTCGGTAACATTTGAATAGGCTACACCAGCTGCATGTATAAAATTTGACCCCCATTTACGTTAGTGGAGCGCTAAACCGGAAGTTAGTCTGGCAAAAGTCAACACAGTGGACGCTGTAGCGCTACTGCTGACTAGGGTTTAGGGGTGTAATTGCAGAATGACGGACACACCTATGCACATTGGTTGGATAGTGAGTTGGTCCCAGACCCAGAAAACCGGCATTCGGTTCCCGAGTGAAACAAAAACAATAACATCACCTGACATCCACCTTTGCTTCCTCTCTCCTTATCACTATGGTTGCTAAACCTGACAAACATATGTTGTTTTAGGGCACATGCTGAAATGACTGATGCTGTCATCCTTCTTGGAAGGACTGTCTCCAGTGTGCATTACACTAATCTGTATTCTTCTTCAGCAGTGCGTTACCCATGTGTTTCTTGATTAGGTGATGTACACAATTGCCTTCACTCCGGTACCTTCTACTTGATTAGATGTTTTGCTAAATTATTTGCAGTAGGCTATATTAATTATTTTTTAGCCGTTTTATAAGGACCTAGCCATGAAGGTTCAGAGAGCAAGAGGCTGGAACCCAGAAGCATGACTCAAAGAAAGGCAGTTAAAGCTCATGTTTACTGGCATGCACATCATAACAGGCAAACTTCTCCAAAAGGGAATCAGCCAGGAAATCAGAAGGACAATGGTCAGGCAGGGGATCATGCCGGCAAATTCAGTCAGCCAGAAGAACAGGCTGGAAAGCTAAGGCGTAAGCACATACATAATCTGGCAGGGAATTAGTGGAAATTGGGCGGTATATATACTGCTCGGCTGGTGGAAAGGGGAAACAGATGAGCAGGTAGGCAGGCAAGGTCAGATGATGTGAATGGAGGGAAAAGGGTTATTGCAGGGCAGGAGCGAGTGTTGTGATCTGAAATGACAGCTGAGATAAGATAAGATAAAACTTTGTTCATCCCAAAGGAAATTGTTGGGCAATAGTTGCAGTAGAAAGTCAGACAGAGTGCAAATATAAAATGTTAAGAAACAGAAATCTAAAATCCAAAATAGAAACACTGCCAAAAATATAAACAAGGATCCTAAGTTCCTCATATCCCAAGTTGCTTGTTGGTGAGATTCAAATACCATAGATATGTATGAGAAGTGGAATGTACAATATCAAATCTCAAGTACAAGTAAGTGGATATGGTTAGTACACATCCACGGTTGCTTATTTTCGATTGATTCACCCACAAAACCAGAATAAGAAAAAAGAAACTTGCATTTAGTTTAATTTAAACACCAGTTAAACACCAGAGTTTATGCAAACATTTCACATTTCAGTTCAGCCATCTCTTTTGGATTGCTCCCAGTGTTACATGCTGGTTACCATAGCAATCCGTCCGAGGCCCATTCTGCATGCAGGCAACATCTTGATTAATCTTGACGATGACAGTGCGACTCTTGATGGGGACGGCTCCACATTGATCGGTAATGAAGCCATTGAGCCGCATGACGAATGGAGGGGAAGGAAATGTGTGAGCACATGATTAATGAAATAATTAATTAAGTAATTGGATTGACTTAATTATTTATTTCTTAATCCTTGAAGTCAGAGAAAAGTTTGATTGCATATTCAAATTAGGGGGTGCGATGAGGTGAGCTGTGTTCTGCTTTTGATTCTCAATCCAGCTCATGTATACAGATCAAAGGCATCAAGCACAGATGAGAAGTATGTTAGCCAAATAAACTCCTAATTTTTTTTTCTTATCACCACGTTTAAGGGAAGTCTTCCACTCACCGAAAGCAGATTCCTTCACATGACAAAGTGAAAGTGGCTTCAAAAGTTTTGGGATGATTTGTTATTTAGATGAACAGATTAATGAAATTCTGGGCAGTCCATCTCATGAGCTCTCTAATTTGAGCCAAACACAATTGTTTCAGATTTTCATATTGTTAATGATATCGATGATTAACTATTTTAATGATGAGTAAAGTCTGTGATCTTATTCCCACATGTGACCTCCAATATGTCTGGAAATAGATTTTTTGATTCTACGTAGTCTTTTCCATCTGCTGCCTGCTGTTACAGGGTGTGTGGGATGTTTCCTGGACCTGCTGTCAGGACTGTGAGCTTTTCCAGGGAAAGCATGTAGTCATTTTGAATCTTCTCTTAAAAAGCTGGCGCGGTCTCCTTCCATGAGTTTTTGCATATGTCATACCTGGCATTAGAGCTTTAACTTCACACTATGCTCACATCATTAATAGGCTAATATATAGCAGTGGTTCAGGCCGGCTTGGTAGCAACCTTTAAGTTAGAGCTATCTGATACCACAGCAGCTCATTCTGCTAATGCTACAGCACCTGTGATTGCATGTCTGCAAATCCCAATCCAGGCTCTGGATTGGGAATCTTTTTTTATTATCTTCCCAGTCTCCCCTGAAACATTTGAAAGTCAAATAAAAGAAGTCAGAATCACAGATTTCTTCTTATGTTTTTTTACTTTTTATCCTGGTAAGGACTTTGCTGAGTATGCATACTCTTTTTTAGCTATATGCCCTGCTTCACAGCCTAAGACATACCCACACCTGGGAGCTGCCACTGCTGCCGTATTCCACCACTGGCCACTATCACTAGCAAAAAATGAAACTGTCTGAATGCTATTTCTTTGCCTTTCTGCATATAGTCTCCTAGTGTTAAAATGACTCTAAGAGGCTGTTAAACATATTCCAGTCAGTGTCCTGTCTTGTGTAGCAAAAGTTTAGAATTCTTCAACTTGGAACATGCACTTAAAAATGTATCCAGGAGGAGAAATATCATTGTAGAGAAAAGAAATAAAAGACTGACAGAATGGATGCAGGTAAACGCTGTTGCCAAACAAGAACATTGCTTTTGGAAGATTCTACAAAACCCACAAATATGTTCAATGACTTTATTTCCAATGGCCACATTATTAAAATTCTCACTTTCTGCAATATTTCTGCATATTACAGTATGGTTAAGGGTATGGAAGGGGAGTGGTTACGGCAAATAAACTGTGGTTATAGTATGGTTAGGGTTAGTCGACCAAAACACCTGATTAAGGTTAAGAAAAGATCGTAATTATCTTTAATAAAAAGTTTAACAGGCACGTAAAAGTCGGACATGCTACAAGCCCATCCCACCACCCCACCCTCCATACTTTCCACCCTTACTTATACAGGGCACACTATTCTGAGTTAGACCCCACTGTTGGTCCAATATGGACATTATTCATAGGGTTACTGCAATGTGCGGGCACATAGACACTGTTTCCTGTGTGACCACAAACTAATGAGGTAACTGTAACCTATACAGACACCAAGTACAGAGTCACAGAGTATTGTCTTCCTGCCTTTATATTTCTCGAGTGACTGGCAATGAACATACATTTTACACTAACAATCTGACCCAGCTTTCAAATCAGCACTTTTAAAGTGTTGAGTACAAAAGTAGAGATGGAAGCAGAATGAGCAAAGCAAGCCTATCACTCAGGTAATGTTTTAAACTAACTAGCAGAGGCTTGTGTAACTGACACTTTCTTACGAACAGGCTAAAGTGTTCTGCCAGCTTTGCCCTGCAATTTTCCCTGCACTGATTTTATCCCCATAATGACAACTCAAATAAAAAGCTTATTACAAGTGTTTGAACTAAAAATCTAATGGTTAAAATGACTCCTCTAATTTGTGCATAACTGTAAGAACATGTTTTTATGTGTGCATAAGCCTGTGTGTGCGTGTTTGAATATCTGCTTGTGTGTGCATGTGTTTATATGCAGCATGTGCAGGTCTCCCTGTGTCCTACTGGAGATTATTGTGCATCCATCAGTATGCTGTTAAGCAGTGGCCAATGAGGATATGAAACGGCTCTCACTTTGGGGCTATCGCTGATCAATGCTCATAAACATTTAATGTCATAATCAGGCAACACAATAACACATCAGTACTAACAGCTTTGGAGGGCAGGATGGCAACACACATAGACACACATGCTCTTACACAAAGGCATACACTGGTTCACTTCTTTAGTGTAACATCTCTGGTGCACTGAGTATGTATATTTTATGTAACACAGCTATGGAGGTGGAAACACACACACACACACACACACATTACTGTCTCACTCCCCATTAAACAAACACACACCATCAACCATTTAAGCACTAAAATAATGTGTGCGCCCAGAGTGTGTGTGATGTTATGCTGTGGTCTGGGTGAGAGATGAAAGAGAGAGACAAGGGGAGGGTGGTGGGGTGAGGAGTGGGGGGTTATTATCAGGGGAGGGCTTTACAAAGTAAGCCAATTTATACAAGGTATCCCGGCTCGAATTAACGGCTAATGACTCTATTAGCTTTCATTTTTGCACCAAGGAGATTTGCCTGCATAAATTATGGCCCGATCATTGGCAAAGTGTCACGGCCAAAGGACAGTTTATAAATACAACAGCCAGGCCCTGTCAGGCGCGCCAAGCGCTGATATAGACGTCTCTGCAGACTTTGTTGTTGAGCGCAACAGACTTGTGCCAGTCAGACGGTGACAGGGGACCGTGGAGGTCTCAGGGGGAGCTCTCTCGCCGTCGTCCCTGAAAAGGTCAACTTGACGCGGGCACAGCCCATCGACCTGCCCCCCTGTCGGCTCCGCTGATAAAAATCAGATAAACTTAAGACCACTCATCGATCCAGGCTTCGGAGCCTTAGGCAAATGTTGGCCGAGCTCTCCTCCTCTTCCTCTTCTTCTTCCTCTCCCTCTTCCTCCTCCTCCTTGTCCTCCTCTCCTGTGCATATGATTACACACAAGCAAATTAAAATAGGGGGGACAGAGACAGAGGAGAGAAAGGGAAAGATAGAGAAGAGATGGGAGAGAGGAAGACAGGAATTCTTGTTTCTTTGAGGGAAGGAGGAGAGGGGATGCTATTAAGAGGTGAGAGGATGAGAAGTGGGAGTAGGCACAGTAAGATTAATCGCTGAAATTTGAGCAGAGACAGGGAAATTTCATTAACTATAAGAGCACTTGTTAGAGCTAAATGGTCAGAGAGAGGCGGGAGGTTTAGAGGGGGGTGAAACAGGCAGGATCTCAGGGGTGTAAAAGTTTGTTTTTTTTACACATAACATACCCATGCAACTTATAACTTCCTATTCGGTCCCCCAATAAAGCAGCACAGCTGCTCTATTTCCTAATGTCTTGCTTTCCATGTTTTTCCTTCAACTGTAAAGGCAGAGATGGTTCCAGAAAGAAGAGACAAGGACACACCAGATGAGTGAGAGCAGCTGTGGTAATGAGTGAAGGCAGAAGGGGCCCTGCAGCAGGAAGGATACAGAGCTGAGCAAAGGGCCAGGAGTCAAAGTTAGTGAGAAAAGACCAAGCACAATGTGCTGCAGAGAGGCGGAGAGACAGAATTAGAGCAAAACTGATGGAGAGATACAGAGGTGTAGCACATCTGGCTGGCAACACTTTCGCCTCAACAATCAGACCACACATCCTTTGCAGTTTCACTCGCTGTCCTCTCTCACAATGCCTCTCTTGCCAGGCTGGGTGTCTGTCTGCTGCCCTCTGCACCCACACTATCTTTTCACACTTCCTCCCTCCATCGCTTCTACCCCTTTCTTCAAAAACACACCTACTATGTGCACGCACACACACACACACACACACACTAGGTCTGTCTCACTGTCTCTGTGTCTCTCTCAAGAGGATGAGCAATACAGCTCAGGGCGAAGAGGTGCTGATAAGGGGACAGCAGTGTGACGCGAGCAGAGGCCCATGACCACAGATAACGCGCTTAGTTGTGTGTGTGTGTGTGTGCGCGCGTGTGAGGCACATAGTCGTCAGGGCGTAAGTGGGAACGATGAGGGTAACCCCGTTATCAGCTCTGTCTATGTCAGCAACTCCATCTGGTGTCAGCTCTCTTGCCAATGTGTGTGTGTGTGTGAGTGTGTCACTCCAGGGCGATAGTTGTCTGGTGAGCAGGAAGTGCAGTCTGGGTCAGACTGGTGACACATGCAGCACAGCCTTTAGTGTCTGTTGGTTTTTGTGTGTATGTGTTTGTGTTTGTGTGTGTGTGTGTGGGGTGGGGGGGGGGGGGGGGGGATCATTAGGGAAGA